>NC_056440.1:68728935-68951435 GCF_018296145.1 Oncorhynchus tshawytscha | reverse complement strand
GAGGGGATGGGAGGATGGGAGGAGTGTGGAGAGGAGAGGGATGGGAGGAGTGTGGAGAGGGAGGGGATGGGAGGAGTGTGGGAGGAGGAGGAGTGTGGAGAGGAGGAGTGTGGAGAGGGAGGGGATGGGAGGAGATGGAGAGGGAGGAGTGTGGAGAGGAGAGGGGATGGGAGGAGTATGGAGAGGAGGAGTGGAGAGGAGAGGGGATGGGAGGAGTATGGAGAGGAGGAGTGTGGAGAGGAGAGGGGATGGGAGGAGTGTGGAGAGGAGAGGAGGGGATGGGAGGAGGAGTGTGGAGAGGAGAGGGGATGGGAGGGGAGAGAGGAGGAGTGTGGAGAGGAGGATGTGGAGAGGAGGAGGGGATGGGAGGAGTATGGAGAGGAGGAGTGTGGAGAGGAGGAGTGGAGATGGGATGGGAGGAGGATGTGGAGAGGAGTGTGGAGGGGGGATGTGGAGAGGAGGGGATGGGAGGAGTGTGGAGAGGAGAGGGGATGGGAGGAGTTTGGAGAGGAGAGGGGATGGGAGGAGTATGGAGAGGAGGAGTGTGGAGAGGAGAGGGGATGGGAGGAATGTGGAGAGGAGAGGGGATGGGAGGAGTGTGGAGAGGAGGAGTGTGGAGAGGGAGATGGGGAGGATGGGAGATGAGGAGAGTGGGAGAGGAGGAGTGTGGAGAGGAGATGGGATGGGAGGAGTGTGGAGAGGAGGAGTGGAGAGAGGAGAGGGGATGGGAGGAGTGTGGAGAGGAGGAGTGTGGAGAGAGAGATGAGGGGATGGGAGGAGTGTGGAGAGGAGAGGGGATGGGAGGAGTGTGGAGAGGAGGAGTGTGGAGAGGAGATGGGATGGGAGGAGTGTGAGAGAGGAGAGGGGATGGGAGGAGTGTGGAGAGGAGAGGGGATGGGAGGAGTGTGGAGAGGAGGAGTGTGGAGAGGAGAGGGGATGGGAGGAGGAGAGGGAGGGTCTGTGGAGGGTGGAGAGGAGAGGGGATGGGAGGAGTGTGGAGAGGAGAGGGATGGGAGGAGGTGGAGAGGAGGTGTGGAGAGGAGAGGGGATGGGAGGAGTGTGGAGAGGAGAGGGGATGGGAGGAGTGTGGAGAGGAGAGGGGATGGGAGGAGTGTGGAGAGGAGAGGGGATGGGAGGAGTGTGGAGAGGAGGAGTGTGGAGAGGAGAGGGGATGGGAGGAGTGTGGAGAGGAGAGGGTCTTGGAGGACTGTGGAGAGGAGGAGTGTGGAGAGGAGAGGGTCTTGGAGGAATGTCGAAAGGGGCTTGGAGGAGTGTGGAAAGGGGCTTGGAGGAGTGTGGAAAGGGGCTTGGAGGAGTGTGGAAAGGGGCTTGGAGGAGTGTGGAAAGGGGCTTGGAGGAGTGTGGAAAGGGGCTTGGAGGAGTGTGGAAAGGGGCTTGGAGGAGTGTGGTGGGGGTTCAGAGTGCTGCTATCCTAAAGCTCTACTGGTGATGACAGGGGCCTGCTGACTGACTGACAGGGACCAGAGAGCAGAGCAACACCACTACCAAACAGACCTTTAAAAAGGGACAGATACTGTACCTCAGAACAGGATAAGATACCTACAGGGGCTGATACTCCCTGAATAACTCCATTATTGAGACCTACAGGCCTCAAGGGTTTGGTGCATGCGTGTTATGAAATAGCAGATGAGAGGTACAGGTAAGTATGAAGTCACATTTCCCAGTTCGCACTGAAAACTCACAGGTCAAAGCGACATAGCACGCCAGGCAGGGCCAAAGCAGACATTAGGAAGAGCCAGTCTTGGTCCAGATTGTATAGGTTTTATGATGAATCTCTGTGCTTTTAAAGAAAGGATCCAGACTGATGTCTTAAGAATGGAGTGTTATAACAGCCCACCAGTCTGACACTACTCAGAGGGAGCACTGCCCACTTTGTCTGGCTTGCCCACACAGGCCCCTGGCTGTGTGACTGTCTAACTCTGTAACCAAGGTGTAGCAACTTTATCGAATGGCTGTTAGTTAGCATTTCCTTCACAGTTGAAAACCTCTTTCATATATCCAGTCTGTTTCTCAATTCATGCAGCTTGGTTGGACTGTGAGGTAGCTGGTAACAGTATTTTCCACGCTAGTTCCCACCCTTGCCCTCTAGTCTTACCTTGAAGGCATACTTGCGGCTGATGTGGTCATCAGGCTCCACAGGGGCGATGACATAACTGGGCAGCGGGATGCTCCCCAAAACCGTCTCCTCTCTGCTGTCTAGAGGGACACACACACACACACACACACACACACACACACACACACGCAGGTCATCATTATCACACAATACACAACAGCCCAGCACACACCTCACCGCTGGCCCACTGCCTTGACTACTTTAATTATTCTACCAGTTTATAAATAGCATGACATAACTGATTCATCAATGCACCAATATGTTCCTGCATGGTGATTCGTGACTGTAGGAAATGTAATTGGAGAGACATAAGGATGATTCAAGGAGCCGCTGTGCTGTGGTGGCAGGAAGCAGGACTGGAGGCTTATCTCTAGCTCAGTGTGATGAATGGCGGAGAGGTGAAAGAAAGAGGGAAATAGAGATAGAAAGAGACAGAAGAGGAGAGAGAATAGCCTGTGGCAGAACAGAACCTTGTCTAACTTCAGTCATGTCTCTCTGATTGAAAGGTTTAGCTCGACTAAGAGGCAGACGACTTGGAATTAAGACGACTGGCTCAGATTTCATAACCAAATCAATTCACCCTGCGACTATTTTAATTAGTCTCAATTAAATCCTGACCCGGTGTGCCTGTGTGACTCACCTTTGTAATAAAACAAGCAGTAGTCAGACAACACAAACCACTTCCTCTTCCACAGTCTCATTCCAGAGCTGTCCTGGAGGAGAAACACAACAAGGAATGTAAAGCCCTCTCAGCAATACAACATCACCTTCTAATGCACATTCTAATTCAAAACCATAGCTGGGGAATATAGGCTAATGTACCCATTTACAGGGAGAGGGAAAGCACAAGAAAATTCATACATTTCATTAGTACAGCCAGTAATGGTGTTCCCCCTGAACAGAACAGGGCTCATGTCCTGCCATGATAGGAGCTCCAGTAGGTCTAACTAATTCTCTCTAATCAGAATCCTGTTATCAATGATTCATTAGTGTTCTGCAACCATCAATCCCTTGTCTGTCTGTCTAAACACTCCTTATGAGTCGATGACGTGTTACCATGTCAGGGTCTTAAATCTCACCCCCTCTGGCCTGCCTCAGGGGTGTTACACCTCCGTGCCAGCCTCGCCAGGGGGCATCAGTCAACAGGAGGCAATCACCCTGGGTGTCGTCCTCTTATACCTCACCCCTAAAGAGACATCTCTCTCATGCTCCCTCCGTCCTCTAGGTAAATGGAGATCCATAGAAGGGGTTCATAAATGAGAAATGATGACTGTCGTTCCCTGTTTACTCAGCCAGAGTCCACCAGGTCACAGTCATTAATACTGTAGTACATTCTCATAGACCTGGACTCTCATCATTACTTAGCCTGAATTATGCATTAAGTGGAAGGCCACTGTAAATGACATGACATAATATGACAGAGATGTAATATCGACGTGAGATGTGTGTGTGCTCCCGTTAGAGTGGAGGACAGTTTACCATTAGACCCCAACACACGGCCCTTAGCTATAGCTACAGTCATTGAGTTATAGCCATAATTATGGAGATTCTTAGCCATAATTATGGAGATTCCTCTGAACCATACAGTAGCTATAGTGATTGAGTTGTACTCTTAGCCATAATTATGGAGATTCCTCTGAACCATACAGTAGCTATAGTGATTGAGTTGTACTCTTAGCCATAACTATGGAGATTTCTCTGAACCATACAGTAGCTACAGTGACTGAGGTGGGGTGATGTGGAGGGCTCACCTGTTTGTAGAGCCATCCCCTGACAACCACAGGGATATTGGGGTTCCTCTTGATGGCTTGGTCCCTCTTGCCGAAGCTGTGTACCTTGCCACTACTCCTAGAGCCCTGCGGCTGGAAAAACAAACACGTTGGTTATGAACGGGGTTTCCTTTATATACTGGTTTACAAACAACATCTGCTATTAGCTGCCCAGGGAGCTCAGTGGTAAGGAGCTGTGTGAAAGAAATGTGGTATTACAGACACAACCAGTAGGAAGAGGAGCATGTATCTAAACAATATGACCATTCAGTCCCATGTTTATAGAGATCATTAGGTGTTACCGTATGACCATTCAGTCCCATGTTTATAGAGATCATTAGGTGTTACCGTATGACCATTCAGTCCCATGTTTATAGAGATCATTAGGTGTTACTGTATAACCATTCAGTCCCATGTTTATAGAGATCATTAGGTGTTACCGTATGACCATTCAGTCGCATGTTTATAGAGATCATTAGGTGTTACTATATAACCCTTCAGTCCCATGTTTATAGAGATCATTAGGTGTTACCGTATGACCATTCAGTCCCATGTTTATAGAGATCATTAGGTGTTACTGTATAACCCTTCAGTCCCATGTTTATAGAGATCATTAGGTGTTACTGTATAACCCTTCAGTCCCATGTTTATAGAGATCATTAGGTGTTACCGTATGACCATTCAGTCGCATGTTTATAGAGATCATTAGGTGTTACTGTATAACCCTTCAGTCCCATGTTTATAGAGATCATTAGGTGTTACTGTATAACCCTTCAGTCCCATGTTTATAGAGATCATTAGGTGTTACCGTATGACCATTCAGTCCCATGTTTATAGAGATCATTAGGTGTTACCGTATGACCATTCAGTCCCATGTTTATAGAGATCATTAGGTGTTACTGTATAACCCTTCAGTCCCATGTTTATAGAGATCATTAGGTGTTACCGTATGACCATTCAGTCGCATGTTTATAGAGATCATTAGGTGTTACCGTATGACCATTCAGTCCCATGTTTATAGAGATCATTAGGTGTTACCGTATGACCATTCAGTCCCATGTTTATAGAGATCATTAGGTGTTACTGTATGTTTGATGATTAGATTATGAAAAACATTTTGATTTTGAGACTGGGGCCCACAAATGTTTGAAGTTAGTCATTTTAGTTATTAACTTTCTCCTTTGTGTTTCTCTCTGTTTCTCATTTGATTTAGCTTTAACCTTCTAATTTCAGCATCTCATATGACCAGCAAGCTGTCATGTTCGTTGTAATGATGAGACCAAGGCGCAGCGTGATAAGAATACATTCTGCTTTAATTAACGAAGAACACTTAAACTAACAAAACTAACATGAAGCTATGATAAACAGAGTGCTGACATGCAACTACACAGACAATAACCCACAAAACCAAAATGGTAAATGGCAACCTAAATAGGATCCCCAATCAGAGACAACGATAAACAGCTGTCTATGATTGGGAACCAATTCAGGCCACCATACACAGACCTACATATACCTAGACATAATAACACCCCATAGATATACAAAAACACCTAGACAGGTCAACAACACCTAGACAATACTAAAACTAAACAAACCACCCTTGTCACACCCTGACCTAACCAAAATAATAAAGAAAACTAAGATAACTAAGGTCAGGGCGTGACACAAGCACACTTCCCCCAAATGGGAATACAGTATTATAATCATACATTAAGATTTGATGAGGCACAGTAGCATTCTTTCAAGGCCTGCTGGTTTTCTCACTCCTCTGAATCTCACAGATGATTTCAGATAAATGTTCAACTGAGCCAAATCAGATTGCACCCTAGCAACAGTTGAGTTAGGTTTCCATTGCAGGGGATCATTATATGCCATTTCCTCCTCCACAGCTGGCAAAAACATGCACTAATTACTGAAACTACTGTACGGCCAGACAAACATGCAGAGCATTAGGAAATCTACACAGCGTTTGTCAGAAGAACCATCGAGAGAACAGCCTTATTTAAAGTTTAGCAGATATTAGAAATCATTGTGTAGTCACATATTCACTGTACTGTGATTGGAAACTCAACGTTCCCCTTATTGTATACATAGATAGTGAATTTTAAAGCAAGTCTATACTCTACTTACCATTGAGAATGAGCAAGTGGTCATCGATAATGCCCTGTCTGCCACTCTGCTTGAAATGACTGGCACCTCTGATAGCAGACAACACGTTGACATGAGGTCTGATGAGGTGCTGCTTCTAACACAGGTACAACAATCTTAGGAGAGCTACTTTCACAACCGTAGAGGCACTGTTCTATAGGAATACTTATACGCCTACTGCAGTGCTTAGAGTCCCAGTCAAGTCAGTGCATGTGTTTGGGTGCTGTGTGTAGCTGAAGAGTGTTGTGTTACTATGATTGTGTTGATAGGTTGACTGGGGATTGATTGGTTTCAGACAGCTCATATGATGCTGACACAATGCTGTCTCTCACTCACAGGCCTGAAGCATTACTGAGACAGCCAGGAGGTCATTTTACAGCTAGCCAGGCAGGCAGGCGTGTGCTGTCTCTCACTCACAGGCCTGAAGCATTACTGACACAGCCAGGAGGTCATTTTACAGCTAGCCAGGCAGGCAGGTGTGTGCTGCCTCAACACTCACTAACGTTAACACCCGTCAGTCAGACTGGAGAGGCGATAGTGAGTTGGCAGGTAGCCCTGTCATGCCACCCAGCATGGCCACCCCTCTCAGCCTGGGAGAGCTGGGCCACGGGGGAAGAAGGGAGAGGAGGCTGGCAGGCTTTTTCTGGAAGTTGGAGACAGTCAGATGTATGTGGCCTGGGAAGGGTCAAGGAAGAGCCACTAAATCACTTTACAGATGGGCAGCTGGGTGTCATGTGAGTACTGAACTGCCAATGTCCTGAAGATAGACCCCAGCCATGTCAGTGGCAGAGCAGAGGAGACCACAGGGTCTGGAAGACAGCCTCACTGCCCTCATCTGCCCTCTGTGGAAGTATGATCCTTATAAGAAGGGGACATGGGCATTCTATGGAGTGTCACTTCCCCACCTGTGCCTTCAAAACATCCAATAGCAGCAGTTTCATCTTCTAATACTGTTCCTTTACTAAACCATTTGAGTAAAGCCTTTTATATGCACATAGTGAATCCATGGCCAACCACCGTGGAGGTTTAATTGAGTTTCACTGGGCTTGAAGAAAATCACTAACCTATTACAGTCTACAGCCATTAATCAAAATGAGAGTGTTCTGGAGGAGATGATACCAATTCTCCAGCATGAGCATTAACAGTCTCCCAGTACCCTTAGAAACAATAGCAATTCAAACACTTTACACTGCAATCACTGGACCTAATTGCTGCAACACTGGTGTGGGATAGACCCAAACAAATGAAACACACTGAGTAAACAACGCATGCTCATAAAAGAGAGATGTTTTCTCACCTTTGACCCTGAGGTGGCGTCCACTGTTGATGAGGTCACTGCCTTGGAAGTCTGGCTGACCATTCTGGGGGGCCTCTGACTGGCCGGTGGCGGTGGCTTGGACATGCCCCGGGACTCTGTCCTGCAGGGGAGGCAGCACAGAAGGAAATCAATGACATAGACATGAGCGGTCATGCTAGTATCTCACCACCACCACCATACCTCTGTAGTGGATCTGCATTAAAGGGAGCCAGGGTTAACTTAAGGGATGGGTTCTCAGAGAGGAAACGACAACTTCCTGCCACACAACCTGTCACAGCCAATGCAATTACAGCTATGTTAACAGGCAGGACTTTTTTGTAGCAGCCACTCAAGTAACACTTTGTCTGCCACTGTCCCTGGGGCTGGCATGTCTTGTTTCATAAGAGGACATGTTATATGACAAATAACTTTTACACCTCCACATAACCTCCAACACAAAGACCCAGAGCAGAGATACCAGAGCTACAGCAGACGAGCTTACTCATGATCAAATATCCACTCTCTCTTTATCTCTCTCGCTCCCTCTCTCACATACACACACACACACACACACACACACACACACAAACCCCTAAACACACACGCATGCACGCACACATACACACACAAGGTGTCCTGACCTCCAGACAAAAATCATATTTACATCCATTAGATAACTCACTCACTCACTCAGCAGAGACCACCCATGCTTTCCAAATTACACCTCACGTTTCCTCATGACATCATCACATTGTTACAGTCAGGAACTGTTTTTGTAAGAAATACAATCCGTTCCAGTTCACTGGCATAACATGAAAATCAACCAGCTTCTCTTATCTACAGATGTAGTATCTTAATTTGAGCTTTCTTTTGTTGATGATCATTTTCCTTCCGAGCAGGAAATGCAAACGTATAGCGTATTCAAGGTTTAAAAAGGCTTCTAAAGTTTGTAATTCCACTTTAAAATGTCAGACTTGATTTGCCCTAAAAATGCATCAACCTCACCAAAAAATGAATTATAATCCACATTTCCTGTTGCTGCAGGATTATTTTCCTGCTGAAGAAAACTGGCTCAAATTTAACCAGGCTCTCCCAATATCTGGCCTCAAGTACCGCTACTCATAGAGCATTCCATTACAGTTTTAGGGCACCTAGGTGGTTGCTCCCTTAGGATAAAGCAGGAATCTGAGGCAGTTATGGAATGCACAGGTCACACTGTTACACAGATTGTAGTGAGCGTAAATGGCAAACTGCCTGGAAACTTCAGCAGGAAGGGGGATTATGGGAAATCTATGTTCCAAGAAGGCCATAGGGGCTTTCTCTTTGTAATAAGGTTCATTAGAACAGAGGAAATGTATCAATTAATGTGCCATTCTATAATTAATAAACGTCCCCTTCGATAAAAACATAGTATTCCCGAGGGGCTGGGTAAACAAATAATGACATTAATTACAAATGAAGTGCTGAGGCGTAACACAGCTCCTCCCATCTCCTGATGTCAGATTCAGACAAGTTACTGTATAGGTTCACTGCTCCTGAAGTCAATATAACCCAATTACCAGCTGCAGAATCTCCAGAGCCTTGTTCAATAGTACTTTAATAATAAATGAACTGACAAAATGCTCTCTGACATTGGGGGCTGAGGAGTGATCAAGTCAAGAACAAATGGGTCTGCTTGTGTTCACAAGTGGTTGTGAGAGTGTATCATTCATCACAGAGGTAGCTATGCCTAATCAGAGTGTATCATTCATCACAGAGGTAGCTATGCCTAATCAGAGTGTATCATTCATCACAGAGGTAGCTATGCCTAATCAGAGTGTATCATTCATCACAGAGGTAGCTATGCCTAATCAGAGTGTATCATTCATCACAGAGGTAGCTATGCCTAATCCGAGTGTATCATTCATCACAGAGGAAGCTATGCCTAATCAGAGTGTATCATTCATCACAGAGGTAGCTATGCCTAATCAGAGTGTATCATTCATCACAGAGGAAGCTATGCCTAATCAGAGTGTATCATTCATCACAGAGGTAGCTATGCCTAATCAGACAGAGTGTATCATTCATCACAGAGGTAGCTATGCCTAATCCGAGTGTATCATTCATCACAGAGGAAGCTATGCCTAATCAGAGTGTATCATTCATCACAGAGGTAGCTATGCCTAATCAGAGTGTATCATTCATCACAGAGGAAGCTATGCCTAATCAGAGTGTATCATTCATCACAGAGGTAGCTATGCCTAATCAGAGTGTATCATTCATCACAGAGGAAGCTATGCCTACTCAGAGTGTATCATTCATCACAGAGGAAGCTATGCCTAATCAGAGTGTATCATTCATCACAGAGGTAGCTATGCCTAATCAGAGTGTATCATTCATCACAGAGGTAGCTATGCCTAATCAGAGTGTATCATTCATCACAGAGGTAGCTATGCCTAATCAGAGTGTATCATTCATCACAGAGGAAGCTATGCCTAATCAGAGTGTATCATTCATCACAGAGGAAGCTATGCCTAATCAGAGTGTATCATTCATCACAGAGGTAGCTATGCCTAATCAGAGTGTATCATTCATCACAGAGGTAGCTATGCCTAATCTGAGTGTATCATTCATCACAGAGGTAGCTATGCCTAATCAGAGTGTATCATTCATCACAGAGGAAGCTATGCCTAATCAGAGTGTATCATTCATCACAGAGGTAGCTATGCCTAATCAGAGTGTATCATTCATCACAGAGGTAGCTATGCCTAATCAGAGTGTATCATTCATCACAGAGGTAGCTATGCCTAATCAGAGTGTATCATTCATCACAGAGGAAGCTATGCCTAATCAGAGTGTATCATTCATCACAGAGGTAGCTATGCCTAATCAGAGTGTATCATTCATCACAGAGGTAGCTATGCCTAATCAGAGTGTATCATTCATCACAGAGTAGTAGCTATGCCTAATCAGAGTGTATCATTCATCACAGAGGTAGCTATGCCTAATCAGAGTGTATCATTCATCACAGAGGTAGCTATGCCTAATCAGACAGAGTGTATCATTCATCACAGAGGTAGCTATGCCTAATCAGAGTGTATCATTCATCACAGAGGTAGCTATGCCTAATCAGAGTGTATCATTCATCACAGAGGTAGCTATGCCTAATCAGAGTGTATCATTCATCACAGAGGAAGCTATGCCTAATCAGAGTGTATCATTCATCACAGAGGTAGCTATGCCTAATCAGAGTGTATCATTCATCACAGAGGTAGCTATGCCTAATCAGAGTGTATCATTCATCACAGAGGTAGCTATGCCTAATCAGAGTGTATCATTCATCACAGAGGTAGCTATGCCTCAATCAGAGTGCATCATTCATCACAGAGGTAGCTATGCCTAATCAGACAGAGTGTATCATTCATCACAGAGGTAGCTATGCCTAATCAGAGTGTATCATTCATCACAGAGGTAGCTATGCCTAATCAGACAGAGTGTATCATTCATCACAGAGGTAGCTATGCCTAATCAGAGTGCATCATTCATCACAGAGGTAGCTATGCCTAATCAGAGTGTATCATTCATCACAGAGGTAGCTATGCCTAATCAGACAGAGTGCATCATTCATCACAGAGGTAGCTATGCCTAATCAGAGTGTATCATTCATCACAGAGGTAGCTATGCCTAATCAGAGTGTATCATTCATCACAGAGGTAGCTATGCCTAATCAGAGTGTATCATTCATCACAGAGGTAGCTATGCCTAATCAGAGTGTATCATTCATCACAGAGGAAGCTATGCCTAATCAGAGTGTATCATTCATCACAGAGGTAGCTATGCCTAATCAGAGTGTATCATTCATCACAGAGGAAGCTATGCCTAATCAGAGTGTATCATTCATCACAGAGGTAGCTATGCCTAATCAGAGTGTATCATTCATCACAGAGGTAGCTATGCCTAATCAGAGTGTATCATTCATCACAGAGGTAGCTATGCCTAATCAGAGTGTATCATTCATCACAGAGGAAGCTATGCCTAATCAGAGTGTATCATTCATCACAGAGGTAGCTATGCCTAATCAGAGTGTATCATTCATCACAGAGGTAGCTATGCCTAATCAGAGTGTATCATTCATCACAGAGGTAGCTATGCCTAATCAGAGTGTATCATTCATCACAGAGGTAGCTATGCCTAATCAGAGTGTATCATTCATCAGAGGTAGCTATGCCTAATCAGAGTGTATCATTCATCACAGAGGTAGCTATGCCTAATCCGAGTGTATCATTCATCACAGAGGTAGCTATGCCTAATCAGAGTGTATCATTCATCACAGAGGTAGCTATGCCTAATCAGAGTGTATCATTCATCACAGAGGTAGCTATGCCTAATCAGAGTGTATCATTCATCACAGAGGAAGCTATGCCTAATCAGAGTGTATCATTCATCACAGAGGTAGCTATGCCTAATCAGAGTGTATTATTCATCACAGAGGTAGCTATGCCTAATCAGAGTGTATCATTCATCACAGAGGAAGCTATGCCTAATCAGAGTGTATCATTCATCACAGAGGAAGCTATGCCTAATCAGAGTGTATCATTCATCACAGAGGAAGCTATGCCTAATCAGAGTGTATCATTCATCACAGAGGAAGCTATGCCTAATCAGTTTACTACCAGTTTATATGGACGTGCTGCTCACACAACATTCTTGATAAGGTCATCCTCAGCTATTTACGGTAGTTTCATGAGCAAGAAGTCTGTGTGAGGATGGTACAATGTCTGCAGCCCGTTGAGACAGACATGTTAGTAGCTCCACTAAGAGGCCCTTCTTTACGTAGATTTAAGGATAAAACGGTGTATTACATCTCTATCAGGCACTTTTCATTTGTGGTTCTTTCCTATTCATAGCAGATAGTGTAAAGAGGATGCTGAGGGACAAGAGGACAAGAGGTGGCTGTGGGATCAGAGTTGCTTAGGGCTGAAATCGAAGATGTCTTACTGACAGACCAGCCTGTCTGTTAATTACACTATGCAGAGGATATGCCTGAAACTCAAACCCTCAAACTGACATGCACAGGGCTAGGAATTAACTATGACATTTTCAAATGACATGTATTACCTATGATTAATTGACTGAGTCATTTCAGTACTAGCTAAGGGCACAGTTTTATTGAAATGAGCCGTACCATAGTTTTTCTAGAATAGTGACGGTCATAGAATGATGTTAGGAGAGTGTCAGAGACTTTAAAGCCTTAGGGAGCAAGCTGAGGTCCATCTGCGCTGCTCAACCTTTTAAAAAACCTCTCCATTGACCATGTGTCCCTGCCATCTCAGTGGTGTGTTTGTGTGTGTAGGAGGGAAGCTTCACTCAGAGGTTCACTCCTCTGTGTCACTCAGACAGCCATGAAAGTGCCGCCTACACAGAGCCGTCCATTCTGGGCATCACTCACAGAACTCACTGCTCTCTGGAAACGAAGGCAGGGGCTGGGATGTTTAGAGAAAGCCGGATGGCTGTAGGTTCACTTCAAAGCAAGTACTCAAGAAGATTTAACTCAACTGAATAAGCCTAATGTCCTCATTGCTATATAGTACAGATATTAGATTTCTGAAAAGTATCTCCTCAGTGTAAGTGTGTGCTCTTCCTCAGTGTGTGCGCTTCCTCAGTGTGTGCTCTTCCTCAGTGTACGTGTGTGCTCTTCCTCAGTGTACGTGTGTGCTCTTCCTCAGTGTACGTGTGCTCTTCCTCAGTGTACGTGTGCTCTTCCTCAGTGTACGTGTGTGCTCTTCCTCAGTCCTCGTGTGTGCTCTTCCTCTTCCTCAGTGTGTGCTCTTCCTCAGTGTGTGCTCTTCCTCAGTGTGTGCTCTTCCTCAGTGTACGTGTGTGCTCTTCCCCTTCCTCAGTGTGTGCGCTTCCTCAGTGTGTGCTCTTCCTCAGTGTACGTGTGTGCTCTTCCTCAGTGTACAAGTGTGTGCTCTTCCTCAGTGTACGTGTGTGCTCTTCCTCAGTGTACGTGTGTGCTCTTCCTCAGTGTACGTGTGTGCTCTTCCTCTTCCTCAGTGTGTGCTCTTCCTCAGTGTGTGCTCTTCCTCAGTGTGTGCTCTTCCTCAGTGTACGTGTGTGCTCTTCCTCAGTGTACGTGTGTGCTCTTCCTCAGTGTAAGTGTGTGCTCTTCCTCAGTGTGTGCTCTTCCTCAGTGTACGTGTGCTCTTCCTCAGTGTACGTGTGTGCTCTTCCTCAGTGTACTTGTGTGCTCTTCCTCAGTGTACGTGTGTGCTCTTCCTCAGTGTGCTCTTCCTCAGTGTACGTGTGCGCTCTTCCTCAGTGTACGTGTGTGCTCTTCCTCAGTGTGTGCTCTTCCTCAGTGTACGTGTGCGCTCTTCCTCAGTGTACGTGTGTGCTCTTCCTCAGTGTGTGTGCTCTTCCTCAGTGTGTGCTCTTCCTCAGTGTACGTGTGTGCTCTTCCTCAGTGTACGTGTGCGCTCTTCCTCAGTGTACGTGTGTGCTCTTCCTCAGTGTACGTGTGTGCTCTTCCTCAGTGTGTGCTCTTCCTCAGTGTGTGCTCTTCCTCAGTGTGTGCTCTTCCTCAGTGTGTGCTCTTCCTCAGTGTGTGCTCTTCCTCAGTGTACGTGTGTGCTCTTCCTCAGTGTACGTGTGTGCTCTTCCTCAGTGTACGTGTGTGCTCTTCCTCAGTGTACGTGTGTGCTCTTCCTCAGTGTACGTGTGTGCTCTTCCTCAGTGTACGCTCTTCCTCAGTGTACGTGTGTGCTCTTCCTCAGTGTGCTCTTCCTCAGTGTACGTGTGTGCTCTTCCTCAGTGTACGTGTGTGCTCTTCCTCAGTGTACATGTGTGCTCAGTGTACGTGTGTGCTCTTCCTCAGTGTACGTGTGTGCTCTTCCTCAGTGTACGTGTGTGCTCTTCCTCAGTGTGTGCTCTTCCTCAGTGTGTGCTCTTCCTCAGTGTGTGCTCTTCCTCAGTGTACGTGTGTGCTCTTCCTCAGTGTACGTGTGTGCTCTTCCTCAGTGTAAGTGTGTGCTCTTCCTCAGTGTGTGCTCTTCCTCAGTGTACGTGTGCTCTTCCTCAGTGTGTGTGCTCTTCCTCAGTGTACGTGTGTGCTCTTCCTCAGTGTACGTGTGTGCTCTTCCTCAGTGTACGTGTGTGCTCTTCCTCAGTGTACGTGTGTGCTCTTCCTCAGTGTGCTCTTCCTCAGTGTGCTCTTCCTCAGTGTACGTGTGTGCTCTTCCTCAGTGTACATGTGTGCTCTTCCTCAGTGTCAGTGTGTGTGCTCTTCCTCAGAGTGCTCTTCCTCAGTGTGCTCTTCCTCAGTGTACGTGTGCGCTCTTCCTCAGTGTACATGTGCGCTCTTCCTCAGTGTATGTGTGCGCTCTTCCTCAGTGTACGTGTGTGCTCTTCCTCAGTGTGTGCTCTTCCTCAGTGTACGTGTGTGCTCTTCCTCAGTGTACGTGTGTGCTCTTCCTCAGTGTACGTGTGTGCTCTTCCTCAGTGTGTGCTCTTCCTCAGTGTACGTGTGTGCTCTTCCTCAGTGTGTGCTCTTCCTCAGTGTACGTGTGTGCTCTTCCTCAGTGTACATGTGTGCTCTTCCTCAGTGTACGTGTGCGCTCTTCCTCAGTGTACGTGTGTGCTCTTCCTCAGTGTACGTGTGTGCTCTTCCTCAGTGTACGTGTGTGCTCTTCCTCAGTGTGCGCTCTTCCTCAGTGTACGTGTGTGCTCTTCCTCAGTGTACGTGTGTGCTCTTCCTCAGTGTACGTGTGCGCTCTTCCTCAGTGTACATGTGTGCTCTTCCTCAGTGTACGTGTGTGCTCTTCCTCAGTGTACGTGTGTGCTCTTCCTCAGTGTACGTGTGCGCTCTTCCTCAGTGTACGTGTGTGCTCTTCCTCAGTGTACGCTCTTCCTCAGTGTACATGTGTGCTCTTCCTCAGTGTACGTGTGCGCTCTTCCTCAGTGTACGTGTGTGCTCTTGTGCGCTCTTCCTCAGTGTGTGCTCTTCCTCAGTGTACGTGTGTGCTCTTCCTCAGTGTACGTGTGTGCTCTTCCTCAGTGTAAGTGTGTGCTCTTCCTCAGTGTGTGCTCTTCCTCAGTGTACGTGTGCTCTTCCTCAGTGTACGTGTGTGCTCTTCCTCAGTGTACGTGTGTGCTCTTCCTCAGTGTACGTGTGTGCTCTTCCTCAGTGTGTGCTCTTCCTCAGTGTACGTGTGTGCTCTTCCTCAGTGTACTTGTGTGCTCTTCCTCAGTGTACGTGTGCGCTCTTCCTCAGTGTACGTGTGCGCTCTTCCTCAGTGTACAGTGTGTGTGCTCTTCCTCAGTGTACGTGTGTGCTCTTCCTCAGTGTACGTGTGTGCTCTTCCTCAGTGTACGTGTGTGCTCTTCCTCAGTGTATGTGTGTGCTCTTCCTCAGTGTACGTGTGTGCTCTTCCTCAGTGTACGTGTGTGCTCTTCCTCAGTGTGTGTGCTCTTCCTCAGTGTACGTGTGTGCTCTTCCTCAGTGTACGTGTGTGCTCTTCCTCAGTGTACGCTCTTCCTCAGTGTACGTGTGTGCTCTTCCTCAGTGTGCTCTTCCTCAGTGTACGTGTGTGCTCTTCCTCAGTGTACGTGTGTGCTCTTCCTCAGTGTACGTGTGTGCTCTTCCTCAGTGTGCTCTTCCTCAGTGTACGTGTGTGCTCTTCCTCAGTGTACGTGTGTGCTCTTCCTCAGTGTGTGCTCTTCCTCAGTGTGTGCTCTTCCTCAGTGTGTGCTCTTCCTCAGTGTACGTGTGTGCTCTTCCTCAGTGTACGTGTGTGCTCTTCCTCAGTGTAAGTGTGTGCTCTTCCTCAGTGTGTGCTCTTCCTCAGTGTACGTGTGTGCTCTTCCTCAGTGTACGTGTGCTCTTCCTCAGTGTACGTGTGTGCTCTTCCTCAGTGTACGTGTGTGCTCTTCCTCAGTGTGTGCTCTTCCTCAGTGTGCTCTTCCTCAGTGTACGTGTGTGCTCTTCCTCAGTGTACATGTGTGCTCTTCCTCAGTGTGTGCTCTTCCTCAGTGTACGTGTGTGCTCTTCCTCAGTGTACGTGTGTGCTCTTCCTCAGAGTGCTCTTCCTCAGTGTGCTCTTCCTCAGAGTGCTCTTCCTCAGTGTGCTCTTCCTCAGTGTACGTGTGTGCTCTTCCTCAGTGTGCTCTTCCTCAGTGTACGTGTGTGCTCTTCCTCAGTGTACGTGTGTGCTCTTCCTCAGTGTACATGTGTGCTCTTCCTCAGTGTACGTGTGTGCTCTTCCTCAGTGTACCTCAGTGTGCTCTTCCTCAGAGTGCTCTTCCTCAGTGTGTGCTCTTCCTCAGAGTGCTCTTCCTCAGTGTGCTCTTCCTCAGTGTACGTGTGTGCTCTTCCTCAGTGTACATGTGTGCTCTTCCTCAGTGTACGTGTGTGCTCTTCCTCAGTGTACGTGTGTGCTCTTCCTCAGTGTGTGCTCTTCCTCAGTGTACATGTGTGCTCTTCCTCAGTGTACGCTCTTCCTCAGTGTACGTGTGTGCTCTTCCTCAGTGAGTGCTCTTCCTCAGTGTGTGCTCTTCCTCAGTGTGTGCTCTTCCTCAGTGTACGTGTGCGCTCTTCCTCAGTGTACGTGTGTGCTCTTCCTCAGTGTACGTGTGTGCTCTTCCTCAGTGTACGTGTGTGCTCTTCCTCAGTGTACGTGTGTGCTCTTCCTCAGTGTAAGTGTGTGCTCTTCCTCAGTGTGTGCTCTTCCTCAGTGTACGTGTGCTCTTCCTCAGTGTACGTGTGTGCTCTTCCTCAGTGTACGTGTGTGCTCTTCCTCAGTGTACGTGTGTGCTCTTCCTCAGACGTGTGTGCTCTTCCTCAGTGTGCTCTTCCTCAGTGTACGTGTGCGCTCTTCCTCAGTGTACATGTGTGCTCTTCCTCAGTGTGTGCTCTTCCTCAGTGTACGTGTGTGCTCTTCCTCAGTGTACGTGTGTGCTCTTCCTCAGAGTGCTCTTCCTCAGTGTGCTCTTCCTCAGTGTACGTGTGCGCTCTTCCTCAGTGTACATGTGTGCTCTTCCTCAGTGTGTGCTCTTCAGTGTGTGCCCTTCCTCAGTGTACGTGTGTGCTCTTCCTCAGAGTACGTGTGTGCTCTTCCTCAGAGTGCCCTTCCTCAGTGTGCTCTTTCAGTGTACGTGTGTGCTCTTCCTCAGTGTACATGTGCGCTCTTCCTCAGTGTACATGTGCGCTCTTCCTCAGTGTACGTGTGCTCTTCCTCAGTGTTCCTGTGTGCTCTTCCTCAGTGTACGTGTGCGCTCTTCCTCAGTGTACGTGTGCGCTCTTCCTCAGTGTACATGTGCGCTCTTCCTCAGTGTACGTGTGTGCTCTTCCTCAGTGTACGTGTGCGCTCTTCCTCAGTGTACGTGTGTGCTCTTCCTCTTCCTCAGTGTGCTCTTCCTCAGTGTACATGTGCGCTCTTCCTCAGTGTACATGTGTGCTCTTCCTCAGTGTACGTGTGTGCTCTTCCTCAGTGTACGTGTGTGCTCTTCCTCAGTGTACGTGTGTGCTCTTCCTCAGTGTACGTGTGTGCTCTTCCTCAGTGTACAGTGTGTGCTCTTCCTCAGTGTACGTGTGTGCTCTTCCTCAGTGTACGTGTGTGCTCTTCCTCAGTGTACATGTGCGCTCTTCCTCAGTGTACGTGTGCGCTCTTCCTCAGTGTACGTGTGCTCTTCCTCAGTGTACGTGTGCGCTCTTCCTCAGTGTACATGTGTGCTCTTCCTCAGTGTACGTGTGCGCTCTTCCTCAGTGTACGTGTGTGCTCTTCCTCAGTGTGTGCTCTTCCTCAGTGTACGTGTGTGCTCTTCCTCAGTGTGTGCTCTTCCTCAGTGTACGTGTGTGCTCTTCCTCAGTGTACGTGTGTGCTCTTCCTCAGTGTACATGTGTGCTCTTCCTCAGTGTACGTGGTGCTCTTCCTCAGTGTGTGCTCTTCCTCGTGTGTGCTCTTCCTCAGTGTACGTGTGTGCTCTTCCTCAGTGTACGTGTGTGCTCTTCCTCAGTGTGCTCTTCCTCAGTGTACGTGTGTGCTCTTCCTCAGTGTACGTGTGTGCTCTTCCTCAGTGTACGTGTGTGCTCTTCCTCAGTGTACATGTGTGCTCTTCCTCAGTGTACGTGTGTGCTCTTCCTCAGTGTGCTCTTCCTCAGTGTGTGCTCTTCCTCAGTGTACGCTCTTCCTCAGTGTACGTGTGTGCTCTTCCTCAGTGTGTGCTCTTCCTCAGTGTACATGTGTGTGCTCTTCCTCAGTGTACGTGTGTGCTCTTCCTCAGTGTACGTGTGTGCTCTTCCTCAGTGTACGTGTGTGCTCTTCCCTCAGTGTGCGCTCTTCCTCAGTGTACGTGTGTGCTCTTCCTCAGTGTACGTGTGCGCTCTTCCTCAGTGTACGTGTGTGCTCTTCCTCAGTGTGTGCTCTTCCTCAGTGTACGTGTGCGCTCTTCCTCAGTGTGTGCTCTTCCTGTGTACGTGTGTGCTCTTCCTCAGTGTACGTGTGCTCTTCCTCAGTGTACGTGTGCTCTTCCTCAGTGTACGTGTGTGCTCTTCCTCAGTGTGTGCTCTTCCTCAGTGTACGTGTGTGCTCTTCCTCAGTGTACGTGTGCGCTCTTGTCAGTGTGTGCTCTTCCTCAGTGTACGTGTGTGCTCTTCCTCAGTGTACGTGTGTGCTCTTCCTCAGTGTGTGCTCTTCCTCAGTGTACGTGTGTACGCTCTTCCTCAGTGTACGTGTGTGCTCTTCCTCAGTGTACGTGTGTGCTCTTCCTCAGTGTGTGCTCTTCCTCAGTGTACGTGTGTGCTCTTCTTCCTCAGTGTACGTGTGTGCTCTTCCTCAGTGTGTGCTCTTCCTCAGTGTACGTGTGTGCTCTTCCTCAGTGTGTGCTCTTCCTCAGTGTACGTGTGTGCTCTTCCTCAGTGTACGTGTGTGCTCTTCCTCAGTGTACGTGTGTGCTCTTCCTCAGTGTGCTCTTCCGTGTGTGCTCTTCCTCAGTGTGTGCTCTTCCTCAGTGTACGTGTGTGCTCTTCCTCAGTGTACGTGTGTGCTCTTCCTCAGTGTACGTGTGTGCTCTTCCTCAGTGTACGTGTGCGCTCTTCCTCAGTGTACGTGTGTGCTCTTCCTCAGTCACGTGTGTGCTCTTCCTCAGTGTACGTGTGCGCTCTTCCTCAGTGTACGTGTGTGCTCTTCCTCAGTGTGTGTGCTCTTCCTCAGTGTACGTGTGTGCTCTTCCTCAGTGTACGTGTGCGCTCTTCCTCAGTGTGCTCTTCCTCAGTGTACGTGTGTGCTCTTCCTCAGTGTACACTCTTCCTGTGTACGTGTGTGCTCTTCCTCAGTACGTGTGCTCTTCCTCAGTGTACGTGTGCGCTCTTCCTCAGTGTACGTGTGCTCTTCCTCAGTGTACGTGTGTGCTCTTCCTCAGTGTACGTGTGTGCTCTTCCTCAGTGTACGTGTGTGCTCTTCCTCAGTGTACGTGTGTGCTCTTCCTCAGTGTACGTGTGTGCTCTTCCTCAGTGCTCTTCCTCAGTGTGTGCGCTCTTCCTCAGTGTACGTGTGTGCTCTTCCTCAGTGTACGTGTGCGCTCTTCCTCAGTGTGTGCTCTTCCTCAGTGTACGTGTGTGCTCTTCCTCAGTGTACACTCTTCCTGTGTACGTGTGTGCTCTTCCCAGTCAGTGTGCGCTCTTCCTCAGTGTACGTGTGTGCTCTTCCTCAGTGTGTGCTCTTCCTCAGTGTACGTGTGTGCTCTTCCTCAGTGTACGTGTGTGCTCTTCCTCAGTGTGTGCTCTTCCTCAGTGTACGTGTGTGCTCTTCCTCAGTGTACGTGTGCGCTCTTCCTCAGTGTGTGCTCTTCCTCAGTGTACGTGTGTGCTCTTCCTCAGTGTACGTGTGTGCTCTTCCTCAGTGTGTGCTCTTCCTCAGTGTACGCTCTTCCTCAGTGTACGTGTACGCTCTTCCTCAGTGTACGTGTGTGCTCTTCCTCAGTGTACGTGTGTGCTCTTCCTCAGTGTGTGCTCTTCCTCAGTGTACGTGTGTGCTCTTCCTCAGTGTACGTGTGTGCTCTTCCTCAGTGTGTGCTCTTCCTCAGTGTACGTGTGTGCTCTTCCTCAGTGTGTGCTCTTCCTCAGTGTACGTGTGTGCTCTTCCTCAGTGTACGTGTGTGCTCTTCCTCAGTGTACGTGTGTGCTCTTCCCTCAGTGTGTGCTCTTCCTCAGTGTGTGCTCTTCCTCAGTGTGTGCTCTTCCTCAGTGTGTGCTCTTCCTCAGTGTGTGCTCTTCCTCAGTGTGTGCTCTTCCTCACGTGTGTGCTCTTCCTCAGTGTGTGCTCTTCCTCAGTGTGTGCTCTTCCTCAGTGTGTGCTCTTCCTCAGTGTACGTGTGTGCTCTTCCTCAGTGTGTGCTCTTCCTCAGTGTGTGCTCTTCCTCAGTGTACGTGTGTGCTCTTCCTCAGTGTACGTGTTGCTCTTCCTCAGTGTGTGCTCTTCCTCAGTGTGTGCTCTTCCTCAGTGTACGTGTGTGCTCTTCCTCAGTGTGTGCTCTTCCTCAGTGTACGTGTGTGCTCTTCCTCAGTGTACGTGTGCTCTTCCTCAGTGTACGTGTGTGCTCTTCCTCAGTGTACGTGTGCGCTCTTCCTCAGTGTACGTGTGTGCTCTTCCTCAGAGTGTGCTCTTCCTCAGAGTGTGCTCTTCCTCTTCCTCAGAGTGTGCTCTTCCTCTTCCTCAGTGTGTGCTCTTCCTCTTCCTCAGTGTGTGCTCTTCCTCTTCCTCAGTGTGTGCTCTTCCTCAGTGTACGTGTGTGCTCTTCCTCTTCCTCAGTGTGTGCTTACACTAGGAAACCGTGCTTGACCGCCCCACTCCACCACTACTGACACTGGACCCCTGCATTGTTCTGCCTGAACATGAAAGATGTTGTATCTAGTGTTTTTTCCTGTTGGCCGTGCTGTGTTCCTGTGCAGCTTTGAAAGAGGAGAGGTATTGGGATGTGTCTACGGCCAGGGCAGGCTGGTGCAGGACATAAACAACACAGAGGCACAGCCAAAGGCGAGGGACTGACTATAGAACTAAAAAACTTTGTTCCAACTCTCTGGATCCCATCCAACATTTTTACAGCACATTTCCCTCTGCACCAAGGGGACCCTCGCCTGTTTCAATTGCAGCTCTCATGCTGTCTACCTCTGCTGTCTTTTGAAGCGTTCCCTGGGAAATCTGCTGTGTGATGTGGCAGAGTAAAGGAGCAATATTTCACATCAGAGACAAAGGCCTGGAGCCATATAGGTTACCTACCACCTGAGAGGAACGGCCTCAGCAGCAGCCTACTCCCAGCAAACACTGCAAGGTGCAGCCCAAGTCCAGCCCAGTCTTAGCCCAGCCTCAGCAACAGTTCTACTACAGAGCAGGAATACAGCAGTGCAGGATCAGACCAAAGCAAACCCAGATCTCTCCTCTGTGATACAGCACAAAGGAAACGCACTGTAGGCAAAGTCATTCTATTCTTCTATCTCAATCAGTTCATTTTGATACATTTGATAGTGCCACCCACCTTGTGCTCTGGCATCTTTCATTATATGACAACAAGTCATTTTTAGCTGACTAATCATTTTCATAACATTCTGCATAAATAATACACCTACAGTCAGCTTGCAAGTCTAACTGGCCCGGGTAATAACTCTGCTTTAGGCGGAACATGACAAATTATTCTAGTCAGGAGGTCTCCCCGTTTTCTGCTGTGTTTTTCTCTCTCTCCTGGAGAGTAAATTATTCAGTATCCCTCTCACTCTCTCACTGTACAGTACAGTATAGAGTGTGTTGCTGTTCCCTGGAGTCAGGCTGTGTTTGGAGGACAATACTGTATGAAGAGCTTGAAGACACACTCAGGTCAAATAATCACCTCATCCTGACCCAGGAGGCTTTAACATTCGGATCAATATGTTTTATCTGTTCCGCACAAGGTCCGCTCACCTCTAGTCGAGTCCAATAGGGTTTCACCTCGAGTCCAATAGGGTTTCACCTCGAGTCCAATAGGGTTTCACCTCGAGTCCAATAGGGTTTCACCTCTAGTCCATTGGGATTTCACCTCGAGTCTATTGGGAGTTCACCCAGAGTCTATTAGGAGTTCACCCCGAGTCTATTAGGAGTTCACCCCGAGTATTAGGATTTAACCTCTAGTCTATTAGGATTTAACCTCGAGTCTAGTCCAATAGGAGTTCACCTCGAGTCTAGTCCAATAGGAGTTCAACTCGAGTCTATTAGGATTTCACCCAGAGTCTATTAGGATTTCACCCAGAGTCTATTAGGATTTCACCCAGAGTCTATTAGGATTTCACCCAGAGTCTATTAGGATTTCACCTCTAGTCTATTAGGATTTCACCTCTAGTCTATTAGGATTTCACCTCTAGTCTATTAGGATTTCACCTCTAGTCTATTAGGATTTCACCTCTAGTCTATTAGGATTTCACCTCTAGTCTATTAGGATTTCACCTCTAGTCTATTAGGATTTCACCTCTAGTCTATTAGGATTTCACCTCTAGTCTATTAGGATTTCACCTCTAGTCTATTAGGATTTCACCTCTAGTCTAGTCTAATAGTCTAGTCCAATGTCTAATGATTTATTCCATCCCATCACAGCTGGGTAGAAGGCATAACAGAGTGTTTACACTCCAAACCAGCACATCAGATACGGAGATATCGGAGATATTTGGCATGCAGTTAGTCAATGTTTACTGCAAAAGGCAACAACATCTCAAGAAAGTATGAAAAAGTGTCTTTCACCGAGAAGAAAATCTAATATATTGTTCCTTGAACTTTAAGCACAAGTGTCTAAGTGAGATTCACTGAGGAGCAATCAAATGAATATTTTCATCCTTCAAGCACAAGTGTATGCAACACAACTCACAGGAGAGATACAGTTTGTTCAGTCCCCAGAGAATGCACCAGAATGTATCTAGCCTATACCTCGCAACATGACGATGCAATATTCAAATCAAATGTTATGTAACATGTGTCGAATACAACAGTTGTAGACTTTGTGATGCTTACTTAAGAGTTATTTTCTAACCATGCAGTTAAAAAGTTAGAGAAAAAATAAATAGTAACACAATAAAATAATAATAACGAGGATACACACACACACACACACACACACACACACAGTCATAGCCAAAAGTTGAGAATGATACAAATGTTAATTTCCAACGTTTGCTGCTTCAGTGTCTTTAGATATTTTTGTCAGATGCTACTATGTAATACTGAAGTATAATTACAAGCATTTCATAAGTGTCAAAGGCTTTTACTGACAATTGCATGAAGTTGATGCAAAGAGTCAATATTTGCGGTGTTGACCCTTCTTTTTCAAGACCTCTGCAATCCGCCCTGGCATGCTTCAGTTAACTTCTGGGCACATCCTGACTGATGGCAGCCTATTCTTGCATAATCCATGCTTGGAGTTTGTCAGAATTTGTGCGTTGAGGATTGACCACAAGTTCTCAATGGTATTAAGGTCTGGTGAGTTTCCTGGCCATGGACCCAAAATATCAATGTTTTAGTCCCTGAGCCACTTAGTTATCACTTTTGCCTTTTGGCAAGGTGCTCCATCATGCTGGAAAAGGCATTGTTCATCACCAAACTGTTCCTGGATGGTTGGGAAAAGTTGCTCTCGGAGGATGTGTTGGTACCATTCTTTATTCATGGCTGTGTTCTTAGGCAGAATTGTGAGTGAGCCCACTCATTTGGCTGAGAAGCAACCCCACACATGAATGGTCTCAGGATGCATTACTGTTGGCATGACACAGGACTGATGGTAGCGCTCACCTTGTCTTGTCCGGACAAGCTTTTTCCGGATACCCCAAACAATCGGAAAGGGGATTCATCAGCATTCCAATCCCTGTACCTTTTGCAGAATATCAGTCTGTCCTGGAGAGAAGTGGCTTCTTTGCTGCCTTTCTTGACACCAGGCCTCCAAAAGTCTTCACCTCACTGTGCGTGCAGATGCACTCACACCTGCCTGCTTCTTACGAAGCCACTCCTTTGTTGCCCGGGCGGTGTGTTTGGGATCATTGTCATGCTGAAAGACCCAGCCACGTTTCATCTTCAATGCCCTTGCTGATGGAAGGAGGTTTTCACTCAAAATCTCACAATACATTGCCCCATTCATTCTTTCCTTTACACGGATCAGTCGTCCTGGTCCCTTTGCAGAAAAACAGCCCCAAAGCATGGTGTTTCGACCCCATGCTTCACAGTAGGTATGGTGTTCTTTGGATGCAACTCAGCATTCTTTGTCCGCCAAACACGACGAGTTGAGTTTTTACCAAAAAGTTATATTTTGGTTTCATCTGACCATATGACATTCTTCTTCTGGATCATCCAAATGCTCTCTAGCAAACTTCAGACAGGCCTGGACATGTACTGGCTTAAGCAGGGGGACTCGTCTGGCACTGCAGGATTTGAGTCCCTGGCGGAGTAGTGTTTTTTTTTGTTTGACCCCTTTTTCTCCCCAATTTCATGGTATCCAATTGTTTTAGTAGCTACTATCTTGTCTCATTGCTACAACTCCCTTACGGGCTCGGGAGAGACGAAGGTTGAAAGTCATGCATCCTCCGATACACAACCCAACCAAGCCGCACTGCTTCTTAACACAGCGCGTATCCAACCCGGAAGCCAGCCGCAACCAATGTGTCGGAGGAAACACCGTGCACCTGGCAACCTTGGTTAGCGCGCACTGCGCCCAGCCCGCCACAGGAGTCGCTGGTGCGCGATGAGACAAGGACATCCCTACCGACCAAACTCTCCCTAACCCGGACGACGCTAGGCCAATTGTGCGTCGCCCCACAGACCTCCCGGTCGCGGCCCAGTGGCTCGGGTGGTTGATGTCCTTGATGATCTTTATGGCCTTCCTGTAACATCGGGTGGTGTAGGTGTCCTGGAGGGCAGGTAGTTTGCCCCCGGTGATGCGTTGTGCAGACCTCACTACCCTCTGGAGAGCCTTACGGTTGAGGGCGGAGCAGTTGCCGTACCAGGCGGTGATACAGCCCGCCAGGATGCTCTCGATTGTGCATCTGTAGAAGTTTGTGAGTGCTTTTGGTGACAAGCCGAATTTCTTCAGCCTCCTGAGGTTGAAGAGGCGCTGCTGCGCCTTCTTCACGATGCTGTCTGTGTGAGTGGACCAATTCAGTTTGTCTGTGATGTGTATGCCGAGGAACTTAAAACTTGCTACCCTCTCCACTACTGTTCCATCGATGTGGATAGGGGGGTGTTCCCTCTGCTGTTTCCTGAAGTCCACAATCATCTCCTTAGTTTTGTTGACGTTGAGTGTGAGGTTATTTTCCTGACACCACACTCCGAGGGCCCTCACCTCCTCCCTGTAGGCCGTCTCGTCGTTGTTGGTAATCAAGCCTACCACTGTTGTGTCGTCCGCAAACTTAATGATTGAGTTGGAGGCGTGCGTGGCCACGCAGTCGTGGGTGAACAGGGAGTACAGGAGAGGGCTCAGAACGCACCCTTGTGGGGCCCCAGTGTTGAGGATCAGCGGGGTGGAGATGTTGTTGCCTACCCTCACCACCTGGGGGCGGCCCGTCAGGAAGTCCAGTACCCAGTTGCACAGGGCGGGGTCGAGACCCAGGGTCTCGAGCTTGATGACGAGCTTGGAGGGTACTATGGTGTTGAATGCCGAGCTGTAGTCGATGAACAGCATTCTCACATAGGTATTCCTCTTGTCCAGATGGGTTAGGGCAGTGTGCAGTGTGGTTGAGATTGCATCGTCTGTGGACCTATTTGGGCGGTAAGCAAATTGGAGTGGGTCTAGGGTGTCAGGTAGGGTGGAGGTGATATGGTCCTTGACTAGTCTCTCAAAGCACTTCATGATGACGGAAGTGAGTGCTATGGGTCGGTAGTCGTTTAGCTCAGTTACCTTAGCTTTCTTGGGAACAGGAACAATGGTGGCCCTCTTGAAGCATGTGGGAACAGCAGACTGGTATAGGGATTGATTGAATATGTCCGTAAACACACCGGCCAGCTGGTCTGCGCATGCTCTGAGGGCGCGGCTGGGGATGCCGTCTGGGCCTGCAGCCTTGCGAGGGTTAACACGTTTAAATGTCTTACTCACCTCGGCTGCAGTGAAGGAGAGTCCGCATGTTTTCGTTGCAGGCCGTGTCAGTGGCACTGTATTGTCCTCAAAGCGGGCAAAAAATGTTATTTAGTCTGCCTGGGAGCAAGACATCCTGGTCCGTGACTAGGCTGGATTTCTTCTTGTAGTCCATGATTGACTGTAGACCCTGCCACATGCCTCGTGTCTGAGCCGCTGAATTGAGATTCTACTTTGTCTCTGTACTGGCGCTTAGCTTGTTTGATAGCCTTGCGGAGGGAATAGCTGCACTGTTTGTATTCGGTCATGTTACCAGTCACCTTGCCCTGATTAAAAGCAGTGGTTCGCGCTTTCAGTTTCACGCGAATGCTGCCATCAATCGACGGTTTCTGGTCAGGGAATGTTTTAATCGTTGCTATGGGAACGACATCTTCAACGCACGTTCTAATGAACTCGCACACCGAATCAGCGTATTCGTCAATATTGTTATCTGAGATTGGAATAATAGTGAAGACATCAAAACGATGAAATAACACACATGGAATCATGTAGTAAACAAAAAAGTATTAAACAAATGAAAATATATTTTATATTTGAGATTCTTCAAAGTAGCCACATGACAGCTTTGCACACTTTTGGCATTCTCTCAACCAGCTTCACCTCCTTCTATTCTACAATGTAGAAAATAGTAAAAAATAAAGAAAAGCCCTGGAATGAGTAGGTGTGTCCAAACCTTTGACTGGTACACACACACACACCTCAAAAAAATAAAGGGAACACTTAAACAACACAATGTAACTCAGAGTCAATCACACTTCTGTGAAATCAAACTGTCCACTTAGGAAGCAACACTGATTGACAATACATTTCACATGCTGTTGTGCAAATAGAATAGACAACAGGTGGAAATTATAGGCAATTAGCAAGACACCCCCAATAAAGGAGGTGAAAAGCAGGTGATAACCACAGACCACTTCTCAGTTCCTATGCTTCCTGGCTGATGTTATGGTCACTTTCGAATGCTGGCGGTGCTTTCACTCTAGTGGTAGCATGAGACGGAGTCTACAACCCACACAAGTGGCTCAGGTAGTGCAGCTCATCCAGGATGGCACATCAATGTGAGCTGTGGCAAGAAGGTTTGCTGTGTCTGTCAGCGTAGTGTCCATAGCATGGAGGCGCTACCAGGAGACAGGCCAGTACATCAGGAGACGTGGAGGAGGCTGTAGGAGGGCAACAACCCAGCAGCAGGACCGCTACCTCTGCCTTTGTGCAAGGAGGAGCACTGCCAGAGCCCTGCAAAATGACCTCCAGCAGGCCACAAATGTGCATGTGTCTGCTCAAACGGTCAGAAACGGACTCCATGAGGGTGGTATGAGGGCCCGACGTCCACAGGTGGGGGTTGTACTTACAGCCCAACACCGTGCAGGACGTTTTTCATTTGCCAGAGAACACCAAGATTGGCAAATTCGCAACTGGCGCCCTGTGCTCTTCACAGATGAAAGCAGGTTCACACTGAGCACATGTGACAGACGTGACAGTCTGGAGAAGCCGCGGAGAACGTTCTGCTGCCTGCAACATCCCCCAGCATGACCGGTTTGGCGGTGGGTCAGTCATGGTGTGGGGTGGCATTTCTTTGGGGGGCCGCACAGCCCTCCATGTGCTCACCAGAGGTAGCCTGGCTTCCATTAGGTACCGAGATGAGATCCTCAGACCCCTTGTGAGACCATATGCTGGTGCGGTTGGCCCTGGGTTCCTCCTATTGCAAGACAATGCTAGACCTCATGTGGCTGGAGTGTGTCAGCAGCTCCTGCAAGAGGAAGGCTTTGATGCTATGGACTGGCCCGCCCGTTCCCCAGACCTGAATCCAATTGAGCACATCTGGGACATCATGTCTCGCTCCATCCACCAATGGTGTGTGTTGCACCACAGACTGTCCAGGAGTTGGCGGATGCTTTAGTCCAGGTCTGGGAGGAGATCCCTCAGGAGACCATCCGCCACCTCATCAGGAGCATGCCCAGGCGTTGTAGGGAGGTCATACAGGCATGTGGAGGCCACACACACTACTGAGCCTCATTTTGACTCGTTTTAAGGACATTACATCAAAGTTGGATCAGCCTGTAGTGTAGTTTTCCACTTTAATTTTGAGTGTGACTCCAAATCCAGACCTCCATGGGTTGATACAAAAATTATCAATGGAAATCAAATGCAAGAGTATTTAATAAGAATATTTCATTCAGATCTAGTATGTGTTATTTTAGTGTTCCCTTTATTTTTTTGAGCAGTATATATATATAATGACCCTGTCACTGAGTCTGTCAGCACTGAGTGTGCCTGCCTGTCCATCCTGTACCCATCCTACACCCCAGAGGGAATACAGGAGAGGGAACCTACTTCGCCATCCATATCTGGGTCTCAGCATGGGTGACATCCACACCCTGGCTGCTACAGCAACCAACCGCAAAAATCTGCCCTGGCTGTCTGTTTTGGCTATGCAAGCCAGATCGAAGGCATCATCACTGCATAACACACACGCTTCTCCCTGGGTGCATCAGTACCCCAGCTGTTACGATGCTCTATTTCCACAACTAAAGTATGACTGGGAGGAAGGGATAGAGAGAAGTAAAACAAGTTGGCCGTAGTATAAATAGCAGTCAGCAGAGAGTCAAGGGGCTTCATAAGTCCTGCTACTTTAGCATATTCTACCACTGCACACCACAGGCATTCAATACACTTTAAAAGAGGAAAAAGAGGAATTCCAAGAGGGTGATATTTCTCCTAATAGAGACTGGCTGTAAGATAGAAACGCTATAGCCTACCATACACCCCCTACTCACTGGCTTTGGTAGAGTGGTAGAGTCCATCAGCATACAGTGGGGGCAGGGATATACCACTGAACAGATGGCATGGGGTGAGAGGTCAAGGGTGTGCCACTTAGGTGGCAGTGAACTCTGTGGGATAATAACCTCTCTCAGTGTTTTTCTGTGACGATGTGTGTGTGTGTGTGTGTGTGTGTAACTCAGGCCGCACACACAGTCTCTAATGAGGGGTATCAATCAGGCCATGCCAAGAGCATTGGGCTGCCTGTCTCCTACTTGATGGGCCTCTGTGATATTTCCACAATGCTCCAAGCATTTTCAAATCTATGATCTCTGTCATAGCTACATGATTTCACTGTACTGGGAAGAAGTCTACAGTATGGTTGACTAGGACTAGGAGGGTTATGATGATGACAGCATTTTAAGGACTGGTGATAATGTGAAATGTATCAACAGTAAACTATGACAAAGGACAGAGGACATTAATCAAGCTATTTAAATCAATTTGATTTGTCACATATTCTTGTGGGAAGAGCATGAGTATAATGCTATTCTAAGCATGGCTGGTCTACTGAGCTTTGATCTGGTATTAGATAGTAATAGAATAATTCAGTTACTGTGGCCCCTACAGTGCAGGGAATATGCACTTTAACTTTTAAACCCCCTGATGGTGTACAAATCCCTGGCTCAACAGTACCATGTGAGGGATACAGGAGGGTTGGGGTGGAGAAGAGAGGAATCCCAATGAGCTTCATGTCACTCCTGCAAATGACCTTTCAACACTGTGACAGTGGACATCAGATTCCACTCTCGACCCTCTCTGCTACACTAACACATTGAGCCATGAATCCTAAAGCCTACATAACACCACCGTAATTATGTTGTTGACACCTGTCATACACATTTATGACAGAAAGATAAAAGGACTCAACTGTGGTCCTGCTATTGTTCTAATATGTCATAATGAATGTTTAGTAACATCAGGGCAATTTATCATGAATAGTTAACATGAAAGTCATGGTACAGATGTAGGATATTAATTTGGCCTATACTGTCACAACAAAATCATCCCGCAGCAACAGGATTTGAATGTTTAGTCCATAATGTTTCTTTATCAACTATTAGCTGGCCAAAAGTTACATGAAAAGTGCAATACTGTTAATATAACCTTGTGTTAGTGTGGGTTTTCAGTGAATTTATGTACAGTGGGGCAAAACAGTATTTAGTCAGCCACCAATTGTGCAAGTTCTCCCACTTAAAAAGATGAGGCCTGTAATTTTCATCATAGGTACACTTCTACTATGACAGACAAAATGAGAAAAAAAAATCCAGAAAATCACATTGTAGGATTTTTTATGAATTTATTTGCAAATGATGGTGGAAAATAAGTATTTGGTCACCTACAAACAAGCAAGATTTCTGGCTCTCACTGACCTGTAACTTCTTCTTTAAGAGGCTCCTCTGTCCTCCACTCGTTACCTGTATTAATGGCACCTGTTTGAACTTGTTACCAGTATAAAAGACACCTGTCCACAACTTCAAACAATCACACTCCAAACTCCACTATGGCCAAGACCAAAGAGCTGTCAAAGGACACCAGAAACAAAATTGTAGACCTGCACCAGGCTGGGAAGACTGAATCTGCAATAGGTAAGCAGCTTGGTTTGAAGAAATCAACTGTGGAAGAAATTATTAGGAAATGGAAGACATACAAGACCACTGATAATCTCCCTCGATCTGGGGCTCCACGCAAGATCTCACCCCGTGGGGTCAAAATGATCACAAGAACGGTGAGCAAAAATCCCAGAACCACACGGGGGGACCTAGTGAATGACCTGCAGAGAGCTGGGACCAAAGTAACAAAGCCTACCATCAGTAACACACTATGCCGCCAGGGACTCAAATCCTGCAGTGCCAGACGTGTCCCCCTGCTTAAGCCAGTACATGTCCAGGCCCGTCTGAAGTTTGCTAGAGAGCATTTGGATGATCCAAAATAAGATAAGATTGGGAGAATGTCATATGGTCAGATGAAACCAAAATAGAACTTTTTGGTAAAAATTCAACTCGTCGTGTTTGGAGGACAAAGAATGCTGAGTTGCATCCAAAGAACACCATACCTACTGTGAAGCATGGGGGTGGAAACATCATGCTTTGGGGCTGTTTTTCTGCAAAGGGACCAGGACGACTGATCCGTGTAAAGGAAAGAATGAATGGGGCCATGTATCATTAGATTTTGAGTGAAAACCTCCTTCCATCAGCAAGGGCATTGAAGATGAAACGTGGCTGGGTCTTCTGGGTCTTTCAGCATGACAATGATCCCAAACACACCGCCCGGGCAACGAAGGAGTGACTTCGTAAGAAGCATTTCAAGGTCCTGGAGTGGCCTAACCAGTCTCCAGATCTCAACCACATAGAAAATCTTTGGAGGGAGTTGAAAGTCCGTGTTGCCCAGCAACAGCCCCAAAACGTCACTGCTCTAGAGGAGATCTGCATGGAGGAATGGGCCAAAATACCAGCAACAGTGTGTGAACCTTGTGAAGACTTACAGAAAACGTTTGACCTCTGTCATTGCCAACAAAGGGTATATAACAAAGTATTGAGAAACTTTTGTTATTGACCAAATACTTATTTTCCACCATAATTTGCAAATAAATTCATTAAAAATCCTACAATGTGATTTTCTGGATTTTTTTCTCATTTTGTCTGTCATAGTTGAAGTGTACCTATGATGAAAATTACAGGCCTCTCTCATATTTTTAAGTGGAAGAACTTGCACAATTGGTGGCTGACTAAATACCTTTTTGCCCCACTGTATAAAGCGAAGCTCATCTGCATTTCACAGCAATAAAACAGGACAATTCTCAGCAACAAAAGAGTGATCATATTAAGATCCTTCCCCTGTATGTCAGGAATGTCATTGCCACGAGAATTTCTATCCCAATGTTCTAACTATTTTATATCTCTGTCTAATTCCTGAAGGTTGTAAATCTCCAGCTCAAAGAAAGACAGTCTCAGCCTGCAATAAATCATTTCTTTATTCAGAGAGCGCTCTGCCCCCCTAGTGCAGAGCAAGTCTTTTTATACACACACACACACACACACACACACACACACACAAGTTTCTTATCATAGGCTACTCCCTGCTTAGGCAGGCAGTATTTTTTCCCACTACCCCCATACATAGTTCTCGTTTCACAGTTGCTCCCTGCTTGCATAGCTACAAAATAATACAATGCCCTAGTTATAATTCTAACCAAGCGACACACATCAGATTATATTCTTATGATTCTAACACATTTCACACAGTTATACAGTTTCAGGGTGGAATACTTTAGTCATTATCTTAAACATACAAATTCTTCTATCAGTCATGCCATGTCATCTCCCATGTTTTAGAGGCACTTACAAGCAAGCTCTACAACACTACAACTTAAAGATAAGTCCCAGTACGTCTAGGTCAAACCAACTCTGTGCATGTGTCGCTAACACTAGGTCCCATGCTATTCAACCTCATCACACCACCTGGGACTCCACCATGGCCGTACCACACACACAATCAACTTCAGGACTGCAGCTATAACCTGAAAATACTCTATATATTGCTCTCTGATGAAAAAAACTCTGTGGTAATAACAACTGTGACGTTTCAGAGAGATGAATGGCTTCAGGCTTGCCATGGCCACAGTCAAAGACATAATGTGAACGATAGTTGACTCATTACCATCAATTCAATTAAGATGACCCCTTAAAAAATACACACAAACAAATGGACTGGGAGTGCAAGCAGTTATGAATTCCATTTCCAGCATTCCTCAGGCAGTCAGTTTCTGTTCCTCCTCATCTCATCCCAGCAGACAATCTCACACTCTAATCTGAGCTAAATTACACCCTATTCTCATCTCCTCCCAGCATGACGTTGGACCAACCAGACGTTACACTGAAGCCCACATTATAACCTTCCTTGAGTAAAAAATAGTAGAGGTGCACTCACTTGTCGTGGAGCATATATTCAGTGTTTTCTGGAGATATCTGTCCAGTCACAGGGTGTCGGAACGACGTTCTCTTCTGGTTATGGCTGAGAGAGTCAGAGAGAGAGAGAACAGGGAGGGAAGAGAGGGAAGGAGTGAAAACAACAGCGAAGGAGAAAATACAATTAGTATTCCGTCATGAATCATATTTCTGCTTGATCACTCCACTATTTTGTGCACTGATGCATTGGTCGCTGGCTGCTTGTTGGGCATTATACAGGAATACACCAAGTTTCTAGACTTCCAATGACTTTCACAGCAAAGTGTAGAATGTGCGGTAGTGCTGAAGCGTGGCCAAGGCAGGGGATCATATTATTTCACACAATGTGTAAGTCGCAGCACTCTCCCCTACCAGCTCGCCAGGCTTTATTCATTTCAATTACATGGGGTCATATATCGCTTTAACTAGGGCATTAAAGCTTCCCTGTATCGTTGGATAAAAGAAGATGGACAGGGGGCAGCGCTGGTGGTGGAAAGAATGAAAAATAACACAATGATGTGATTTGCTCTAAACCGTCTGCATCAATTATTTACTTTTACACACTTTGGATGGCAGTTGCGTAGCAGCTGTGCCCATCGGACAGGAAGAGAGACTCATTCTATGAACAGGTCTCTGCTTCATTCAACATTAGCTTTAGGAGCAGTGGAGCAGACAGGATTCCATACGTTTCCACTCAGGGTTAACCAGGTACAGAACATGCACAGGTAGAAACTTCTGATCCAGACTGACCTGGTCGTTAATCACTACGAGGACTTCTGACCCAGACTGACCTGGTCGTTAATCACTACGGGGACTTCTGACCCAGACTGACCTGGTCGTTAATCACTACGGGGACTTCTGACCCAGACTGACCTGGTCGTTAATCACTACGAGGACTTCTGATCCAGACTGACCTGGTCGTTAATCACTACGAGGACTTCTGATCCAGACTGACCTGGTCGTTAATCACTACGAGGACTTCTGATCCAGACTGACCTGGTCGTTAATCACTACGAGGACTTCTGATCCAGACTGACCTGGTCGTTAATCACTACGAGGACTTCTGATCCAGACTGACCTGGTCGTTAATCACTACGGGGACTTCTGATCCAGACTGACCTGGTCGTTAATAACTACGAGGACTTCTGATCCAGACTGACCTGGTCGTTAATCACTACGAGGACTTCTGATCCAGACTGACCTGGTCGTTAATCACTACGAGGACTTCTGATCCAGACTGACCTGGTCGTTCATCACTACGAGGACTTCTGATCCAGACTGACCTGGTCGTTAATCACTACGAGGACTTCTGATCCAGACTGACCTGGTCGTTAATCACTACGGGGACTTCTGACCCAGACTGACCTGGTCGTTAATCCCTACGAGGACTTCTGACCCAGACTGACCTGGTCGTTAATCACTACGGGGACTTCTGACCCAGACTGACCTGGTCGTTAATCACTACGGGGACTTCTGACCCAGACTGACCTGGTCGTTAATCCCTACGAGGACTTCTGACCCAGACTGACCTGGTCGTTAATCCCTACGAGGACTTCTGACCCAGACTGACCTGGTCGTTAATCACTACGGGGACTTCTGACCCAGACTGACCTGGTCGTTAATCACTACGGGGACTTCTGACCCAGACTGACCTGGTCGTTAATCCCTACGAGGACTTCTGACCCAGACTGATCTGGTCGTTAATCACTGAGGACATCTGATCCAGACTGACTTGATCGTTAATCACTCTGAGGACTTCTGGGTCAGACTGTGTGAGTGTGAATGCTGTATGTGAGTGTAGTGTTTCTCACTGTGCTACTGTATAGTGCAGATCTCCAAGTGCGAGTCAGAGCCTCCCAGAGGCGGTCAGGTGAGCTGTGCTAGCTAGCCTATCGGTGTGTCCTCCAGATAGACCATCATAACACACCCTAGGCTTCTAGTTCTCACACTTCACTGTCACATTCAACACCCAAAAATAAATACTACGTCAATCCAGTCACTTTGGAAACAATCATCACAATAAGAATGACAACACAACCAGGGCAATGATGTGGGCCAATTTATTGGTGCACTGACTGTCCAATCAGTCTAGCAGAAATAAGTAGAAGTCGCATATGGCATTCAATCCAGATGACTGCTGCTGTCTTAATTGAATTATGAGATGAAATCACCCTTTACCTCTAATGAAATATTTAATGCTTCCTTACACTTGAATTCCGTGTAAAATCAGAGCATGTTGGAGTTGAGGACACGTTTGCTTTGAGACGGTTTCAATCTCTCTCAAAAAGTTACGTTATTGTGATGCTTTTGGGGGAGGGGAAATATCAAAGTACTGTGAAGAATTGTTCACCCTACTGTAATTCTTTATGTAAACACTGGCAATGATGCAAATTGCCAAGATTTGGGGTAATAGACAACAGCTGACTGTACTCTCTGCTCTCTTCCAACCCATTCTCAATAACAACATTGTGAACACAACATCCTCATACAATCTAGAATCACATTAGAATATGCATTCCATAAATGTAGTTATATATATATATACACACACACAACTGTAGTGATTCATTGTGAATTTTTGAAAAAACATCTGTTAATTAACCTCGATTCAATATAGCAGAAATATCAGCGTGCGGTCTGTCAGAGATGAATGTCCTGTGTTGCGTGTTCCTCGATCTCATCATGGTGTCCAGCACCACAGCCCTCTCTGGGCTCTTTACTCAAGCGTGGCCACTGAGAAGACAGGCCCATTTGTCTGAGGGGCCACTGGACAGATATGAAGTGCTAAGGTCCTCCCAGAGCAGAGCTGAGCCATCCCTCTTCGGCTAGTGTAGACTGGACTGTACCAGCCTGAGAGGCAGCCTGCTCTGGACTGGACTGTACCAGCCTGAGAGGCAGCCTGCTCTGGACTGGACTGTACCAGCCTGAGAGGCAGCCTGCTCTGGACTGGACTGTACCAGCCTGAGAGGCAGCCTGCTCTGGACTGGACTGTACCAGCCTGAGAGGCAGCCTGCTCTGGACTGGACTGTATCAGCCTGAGAGGCAGCCTGCTCTGGACTGGACTGTACCAGCCTGAGAGGCAGCATGCTCTGGACTGGACTGTACCAGCCTGAGAGGCAGCATGCTCTGGGCTGTACCAGCCTGAGAGGCAGCATGCTCTGGGCTGTACCAGCCTGAGAGGCAGCATGCTCTGGGCTGTTCCAGCCTGAGAGGCAGCATGCTCTGGGATGTACCAGCCTGAGAGGCAGTCAGCAGCAGCAGCATCACACTTGATCAATAGGCATCCTAATGTTTACAGTGTGCATGGTAATACCGTGAGTAAACAGACTGGTGTCAGCAGCATATAGCACACGCCTCCTGAAGGACAACTACAGCCTTTACCAGCTGACACATAGTGTTATACCAACCCTGTTAGTATTACTGCGGTGTCATGCAGCAAAGTAAAGGAAATTAATCTGGTTGTTTAGAGAGATTTATGGGTTGACATTTTTCAAAGGTTCGCAGGAGGCTGTGGTTGAGCAGAGACATTTCTGCACGCACACAAACGCACTCAAAGCAACACGCACAAAAACACAGAACAACACACACACAAACACAACACAGCTCTCTACTCTGTTTGGTCCTGGCCTGTGTTCCAGTAACAGCATGTGTTGAACTACACCAGGCCCATGCAGTAGTACCCTACCCTCCACTGTTAATTAGGAACCTGCATTCTTTGGACCGTTTGTTTCAGCCACATTACTTCTGAACTACTTGTCATGGAATTCACTGCATTCCTACTTAGTGAACAAACAGTTCAGGCAGCACAGTGGCCCTGTTTGTTTTGCCACACAGTGTAGTACTCAGGGAACTGGTTGCAGACACACTTCAGTAAAACGCATGAGCTGACGCACACCCAAAAATGTTTGTAGACGTGCTTACTAATGAAGAGTAAACTGTTTTATTACATTATATACATATAAAGTGGGTGAAACGGTATGTAAACATGATTAAAGTGACCAGTGTTATGTCTCTATGTATACTGAACAAAAATATAAATGCAACAATTTTAAAGATTTTGCTGAGTTACAGTTCATAAGGAAATTAAATCAATTGAAATAAATTAATTAAGCCCTAATCTATGGACTTCAAATGACTGGGCAGGGGCACAGCCATGGGTGGGCCTGGGAGGGCATAGGCCCACCCACGTGGGAGCCAGGCCGACCCACTGGGGAACCAGGCCCAGCCAATCAGAATAATTTCTTCACCACAAAAGGGCTTTATTACAGACAGAAATACTCCTTCTCTGTTCTGTCTCTCGGTCCCAGCTTTGATGCACATGTACTATCTCCGCCTTCTAGATGGTAGTGGGGTGAACAGGCCGTGGCTCGGGTGGCTGAGGTCCTTGATGATCTTCTTGGCCTTCCTGTGACACCGGGTCCTGTAGATGTCCTGGAGGGCAGGCAGTGTGCCACCAGTGATGCGTTGGGCTGAGCGCACCACCCTCTGGAGAGCCCTGGGGTTGCGGACGGTGCGATTACCATACCAGGTGGTGAATCCGATGCAACAGGATGCTTGCAATGGTGCATCTGTAGGAGTTTGTGAGGGTCTTAGGAGCCAAGTTGAATTTCTTCAGCCTCCAGAGGTGCTATAGCACCGTCTTCACCACACGGTCTGTGTGAAGGGACCATTTCAGGTTGTCAGTGATGTGCACGCCTAGGAACTTGAAGCTTTTGACCCTCTCCTCTGCGGCCCTGTCGATGTAGATGGGGGTGTGTCCTCGCTGCTCTCTCCTGTAGTCCACAATAAGCTCCTTCGTTTTGTTGACATTGAGGGAAAGATTATTTTCCTGGCACCAGTCTGCTAAGGCTCTAAACTCCTTCCTGTTGGCTGTCTCATCATCGTTGGTAATCAGGCCTACCACTGTTGCGTTGTCAGCAAACTTGATGATTGAGTACTGGAGGGGGCTGAGCAGGCACCCCAGTGGGGCCCACGTGTTGAGGATCAGCGTGGCAGAGTTATGGTTGCCTACCTTCACAATGTGGTCGGCCCGTCAGGAAGTCCAGGACCCAGTTGCACAGGGAGGGGTTCAGACCCAGGGCCCAGAGGGCACTATGGTGTTGAAAGCTGAGCTGTAGTCAATGAACAGTATTCTTACATAGATATTTCTCTTGTCCAGGTGGGATAGGGCAGCGTGTAGTGCAATTGCGATTGTGTCGCCCGTTTATCTGTTGGGACGATTTGCGAATTGAAGTGGTCTAGGGTGTCGGGTAAGGTGGAGGTGGAGGTGATATGTTCCTTAACTAGCCTCTCAAAGTTCTTCATGATAAGTGAATGCTACGGGGCGATAGTAATTGAATTTAGTTACCTTCATTTTCTTGGGTACAGGAACAATGGGGGACATTTTGAAGCAAGTGGGGACAACACGCTTAAATGACTTGCTCACGTCGGCCACAAAGAACAAGAGCACACAGTCCTTATGAGTGTCGGGGGCCCGCTTTGGCGGCTCTGTGTTTGGCTCCTCAAAGTGAGCGAAGAAAGTGTTTAGCTCGTCCGGGTGCGAGGCACCGTGTCCATGTTGTGGCTGGCGTTCCCTTTATAATCCGTGCCTGTCTCGAGTCCATGCCACATGCATCTTGTGTCTGAGTTGTTCAATTGTGACTCCAATTTGTCCCTGTACTGTCATTTTGCCTCTTTGATTGCCTTTACGGAGGTCATGCATAACAGGACAGGAAAATGGTCCAATTCGCACACTTTTATCAAGAGAACATCCCTGGTCATCTCTACTGCCTCTGATCTGGCAGACTCACTAAACACAAATGCTTAATTTGTAAATGATGTCTGATTGTTGGAATGTGCCCTTGACTATCCGTAAATTTAAAAAACAAGACAATTGTGCCGTTTGGAGGCCTATAAGAAGTCATTTGAAATTATTTATACTTTTACTATATTATTGCAATTACATTTACTTTTGATATATTTAATACCCAAATACTTTTAGACTTTTACTCAAGTAGTATTTTACTGGGTGACTTTCACTTTTACTTGAGTAATTTTCTATTACGGTATCTAAACTTTTACTCAAGTATGACAATCGGGTAGTTTTTACACAACTACCAGTCACCTTGCAATGGTTAAATGCAGTGGTTTGCACTTTCAGTTTTGCGTGAATGCTGCCATCTATCCACAGTTTCTGGTTTGGATATGTTGTAATCGTCACATTGGGAACAACATCCTCTATGCACTTCCTGATGAGCCCAGTCACTGAGTCAGTGTATACGTCAATACTACTTTCAGAGGCGACCCGGAACATTTCCCAGTCCACGTGATCAAAACATTCTTGAAGCATAGATTCCAATTGGTCAGAACAACATTGAACAGGGCCTGAACGTTAGCGAGTAATATACTAGGAAGCGGTGGATGGTATGCATGCCACCTGAGTCTGACTAGGGCCCCACTCCATCTACCTCTTTACTGACGTCGGTGTTTTGGTGCAGCACCCGGGATGAATAGAGCTGCATGAAACATTTCCATCGTACGGCCAGTGCTGCTCTGAAAATAGGCTAACCACTTCATACACAAACCTTTTATAACAAGGTTTATCACAAGGGAAGAAATGGAGCTGAAATGGTCATCCCAATACCCTTCCAAATCATGCATCATTTTCAAAGACAGAACAGCTAAACTCCATTGAGATCAAAACTAAACCCTTGCACAGAATTCCGATGACCTCTAGGATTGACAGGAAAAGGTCAGACATTATAAAAACACGATGTCTTCCATTATCAGGGTCACACAGAGACAAACTGAGCCCCCCCACACACACACACACTGAGAATCACCCCCCAACACACACACCACACAATGACCTTCTACACACTGACAGACCCCACCTGCTGCGAGGAGCAGGCTAGTTCACATGCTCATTAGCCAGTAGTAATCATGGCTGTGATGTGATTACATGTCTCCGTGTGCTTCCTCCTCCATAACTCTTTCTCCCCATGCAGCAGACTCATGGCTCAGGCCTTATCAGCCTGGGTACCACTCAGAGTTAAGACCTTCCCTAACATCCTCACTGTAACCTGTGGTTAAATCACAGGTTACATATCAACATTATTGTGCATTTTTACACCGGATTTATAATTACACCATGTCTTTATGAAGATGATTATAATGTTAATATCATAGTACAATAATATCACACTGTTGATATGTCCAGAGGTATAAACCAGGGATATTTTAAGAAATAGGCTAAAGGTCATGTTGACAATGTGGAACTATACAAAAACATGGAAAATGTCTAGGTGTCTCAGCTGGGTTTACAAGATTGATGTTTCAATATTATAGGAAATGCTAAACATTCAGCTCACAGGAAGTATTTATATTCAACAGCATGTCAGTCGCATGTCAGTTGGAACCAAAACACTTAAGTGTAGTTTATGTTTCCATGTGGTCCTGATAGTGAGCAGCTAGTGTGGCTGACAGGTCTAATAGCAGGTCTACCAGAGCTATGATTGCACGAAGGTCTAGCTTCCATGTAAAACATTTCAAGCACAGCTACAGTCAATGAATTCCTCAGCTGACAAAATACTCTAAAGTAAAATGTCAAAGACTCCAGCCACACACTGTTCTCTCTATTACTGCACGGCAAACAGTACCAGAGCGCTAAGTCTGGGACCTGAACAGCTTCTACCCCAAGCCACAAGACTGTTAAATAGTTCACCAAATAGCTACCCAGACTATGTGCATTGACCCTTTTTGCACTAACTCTGGCTCTATGCACACACACAGGACTCTACCCACAAACTCACACACACACACAGTACGCTGCTGCTACTGTCTGTCTATCTATACTGTTGCCTAGTCACTTTACCTCTACCTATATGTACCTATCTACCTCACTTACCTCGTACCCCTGTACGTGGACTCAGTACTGGCACCCCATGTATATAGCCACACTATCATTGCTCATTGTCTTTATTCCTCATGTTACACATTTGTATTTATATTATTATTTTAGATGTTGCATTGTATTCTGCATTGTTGGGAGGGGCCTGTAAGTAAGCTTTTCACTGTCTAAATCTGTTGTTTATGAAGGATGTGACAATAAAATTTGATTTGATATGCGAGCGAGCTGAATAGAGTACAACCCCAGGCTTTAATTTCAGTCCAGAGCTTTTTCTCTCCTCACATTTTACTTTAGAGTATTTTGTCAGCTGAGGAATTCATTCCTCACAAAGCACAGACTGAGACACAGTTACACTCAGAGTTGACATAGCTCCAATCTCCCTTGCCCCCCACTCCTGTTGCGCTGAACAAATGTACAACTTTGGAGTCCAAGGTTCAGCCCGGCATGGCACGTCATACCAAATTTCACAGCAAAACAACAGGCTCAGGCTAATCCCTTCTCCAATAGAGGGGCTAAACCCAGGCTGGCAGCAGCGTGGCACAGAGGGGCATGGCCCAGGGGGCTTTTCACCTCACACACCATCTAACAGAATGCTGCCATGCTGCACATACACCAGATCCTCCGTAAAATACCAGGAACACACTATTCTTTTACAACTCCACAGTCCACACAGTCAACTCCACAGTCCACACAGTCCACTCTCTCTTGCTCACCTCCCACTACTTTGCTTGCCACACATTCTCTCTCTCCTCAACCAAAAGTGAAACGTTATTAAACACATTTCCTTGTGTAACATCCGATCAGATGTCTGTTCTTTTATCTTCTACTGGATCTGTCCTATTATTCTCTCTCTTTTGTTCTCTCTGCACAAAGTGAAGGAGCAGAGGAGTCTCACCTGGCGTGTCCCAGTGGATGATCTCCTAGTTAGACTGGCTGGTGGTGGTGAACCTCATGGTGGTTGCAAGGGGGGAAAAGGTCATTCTCTCTCTCTCTGCTCAGGAGGAACACCTCAGAACGTTTATCACATCCTCCTTCTTCCTCTCTCCTAACAGCTCTGTCTCTCTCCCGCCACTCTCTCTCTTGCCCTTTCACTCCCCCTCCCTCAAACTCTCCCTTCTCTCTCTCTCTGAGCACTCTAATGAACTCCAGCCCTGTGTTGGAGAGAGAGGGGATGTCCAGCAGCCACAAAGATCAGAAGAGGAAGTACTGTACCTCTCTGTCCCACCTCTCTACGGACCAACAAACACTGGGTTTTTACCTGCCCTGCATTTCTGTCCTGGCAAGTCCTCAGTATTCACACCTTCTAACATGTAAACAACCTCAGTTTCTCACAGTTAGGTCAGATTCACACTTTTGTTACTATTAAATCACTTCATCCTGACCCACATATTTGGCACTTTTATTGTCAGCAGAGAACCTTGTCTTTCCTCTGAGTGGCAGCCTTGGAGCTAGGGGTAGGGGAAGGTGGGAGGGGACATTGACATGGAGTTCTCCCAACATTGAAACCTCTTCTTCCTCAGTGGTTAATTTTCCCAAATTTGGACATGCAATAGTCAATCAGTTGCTCCACATCACACATTGTGACAGGAGGCAGAGGAATCTAACAGAAACCACTGTCTGAGGTAAGACACTTTAATAAGTTTGTCTGCTTCTCACACATACTTTCGGAAGGTATAGTACCTATTTTATAACCCCAGCTGTGGGCCAGCAGATTGGCTGAAGACAAGTGTGTGCTGTGACCTCATGGGGATGGTGAAGGAAGTGAAACTGATCCAGAGGTATGCAGGCCAGGCCAGGCCCGGAGAGCAGGTGCTATTGACACTGCCCCATGGTCAATATTGTAAATGATAAACAACCATGGTTCATGTGCCTTGTTCTTGAGAACAAGAAATAAACTTCTAGCAGCTAGCCCTTTCTTTATTAAAATAGTTGATCTTCTTGAAAGGGAAAGTTTGCTAGTATACGATGCAATTGATTTTATTATATAAAAATATAATTCTTGCCTTACCTTTGACAAGCTTCTTTTGTTGGGTTGATAAGTTGAGGTGTAGACTGATTAATCTCAGATAGGTCTAGTCAGTGAGAGATTCAGCAGAGGAATGTTGAATCTGAATCTATTGTGATGTAACTAATGTGGTACGCCTTTCAGAACTATGAAGGTCAGGATACCAAGTACCACTGACTGTGACTGATTTCTCATCCGTGTCTGCGTTTCTACTAATCACCAATGAGCACCATGGCATGTAGCATTCATTTGACACAGGGCTTAAAGACTTTTATTGGAAATCTCATCCAGTTATCTGCAACAAACACCAGATTCATATTGGCAGCTGTGTGGCACAATAAATTAGGCTTGTTTTCCAACTACATAAAAACGAGTGGATCTAATACAAGACTAAATGATCATCATTGATTTTATTATTTTATTTCTGCGTTTTGTGTCGCACCTACAGGGTTGAAATATGCTTCTCTCTCTTTGTTTACTGGGGTGCTGTCCTCAGATAATAGCATCTTTGTTTTTTTATTTGATGCTAGCGTCCCACATATCCCAGAGAAGTTAACGGTGGTTATTATCCCAGCAAAATGAGTTAAGACCATTAAGAAGATAATCATTCTGCATGAGGATTTATACATGTCCATTTGCCTTTATCAGTTCCCTCAACTAAGCACTACAGCCATGCCAGCTTCAATACAAACCATTTTGTAGGAAATTATCCATACAGAGCTACGAAAAGCATTTGGAGCATTGAAAAGCTTCTAGTTATATCCTGCCTGTTGGGCCCTGTCCGGGGGTGTCATCGGATGGGGCCACAGTGTCTCCTGACCCCTCCTGTCTCAGCCTCCAGTATTTATGCTGCAGTAGTTTGTGTCGGGGGCTAGGGTCAGTCGGTTATACAGTGGGGCAAAAAAAGTATTTAGTCAGCCACCAATTGTGCAAGTTCTCCCACTTAAAAAGATGAGGCCTGTAATTTTCATCATAGGTACACTTCAACGACAGACAAAATGAGAAGAAAAAAAATCCAGAAAATCACATTGTAGGATTTTTTATGAATTTATTTGCAAATTATGGTGGAAAATAAGTATTTGGTCAATAACAAAAGTTCCTCAATACTTTGTATAGCCTTTGTTGGCAATGATAGAGGTCAAATGTTTTCTGTAAGTCTTCACAAGGTTTTCACACACTGTTGCTGGTATTTTGGCCCATTCCTCCATGCAGATCTCCTCTAGAGCAGTGATGTTTTGGGGCTGTTGCTGGGCAACACGGACTTTCAACTCCCTCCAAAGATTTTCTATGGGGTTGAGATCTGGAGACTGGCTAGGCCACTCCAGGACCTTGAAATGCTTCTTACGAAGCAGCTCCTTCGTTGCCCGGGCGGTGTGTTTGGGATCATTGTCATGCTGAAAGACCCAACCACGTTTCATGTTCAATGCCCTTGCTGATGGAAGGAGGTTTTCACTCAAAATCTCACGATACATGGCCCCATTCATTCTTTCCTTTACACGGATCAGTCGTCCTGTTCCCTTTGCAGAAAAACAGCCCCAAAGCATGGTGTTTCCACCCCCATGCTTCACAGTAGGTATGGTGTTCTTTGGATGCAACTCAGCATTCTTTGTACTCCAAACACGACGAGTTGCGTTTTTACCAAAAAAGTTATATTTTGGTTTCATCTGACCATATGACATTCTCCCAATCTTCTTCTGGATCATCCAAATGCTCTCTAGCAAACTTCAGATGGGCCTGGACATGTATTGGCTTAAGCAGGGGGACACATCTGGCACTGCAGGATTTGAGTCCCTGGCGGCGTAGTGTGTTACTGATGGTAGGCTTTGTTACTTTGGTCCCAGCTCTCTGCAGGTCATTCACTAGGTCCCCCCGTGTGGTTCTGGGCTTTTTGCTCACCGTTCTTGTGATCATTTTGACCCCATGGGGTGAGATCTTGGAGCCCCAGATCGAGGGAGATTATCAATGGTCTTGTATGTCTTCCATTTCCTAATAATTGCTCCCACAGTTGATTTCTTCAAACCAAACTGCTTACCTATTGCAGATTCAGTCTTCCCAGCCTGGTGCAGGTCTACAATTTTGTTTCTGGTGTCCTTTGACAGCTCTTTGGTCTTGGCCATAGTGGAGTTTGGAGTGTGACTGTTTGAGGTTGTGGACAGGTGTCTTTTATACTGATAACAAGTTCAAACAGGTGCCATTAATACAGGTAACGAGTGGAGGACAGAGGAGCCTCTTAAAGAAGAAGTTACAGGTCTGTGAGAGACAGAAATCTTGCTTGTTTGTAGGTGACCAAATACTTATTTTCCACCATAATTTACAAATAAATTCATTAAAAATCCTACAATGAGATTTTCTGGATTTTTTTTCTCTCATTTTGGTCTGTCATAGTTGAAGTGTACCTATGATGAAAATTACAGGCCTCTCATCTTTTTAAGTGTGAGAATTTGCAAAATTGGTGGCTGACTAAATACTTTTTTGCCCCACCGTATCTGGAGTACTTCTCCTGTCTTATCCGGTGTCCTGTGTGAATTTAAGTATGCTCTCTCTAATTCTCTCTCTTTCATTCTCTCTCGGAGGACCTGAGCCCTAGGACCATGCCTCAGGACTACCTGGCATGATGACTCCTTGCTGTCCCCAGTCCACCTGGCCGTGTTGCTGCTCCAGTTTCAACTGTTCTGCCTGCGGCTATGGAACCCTGACCTGTTCACCGGACATGCTACCTGTCCCAGACCTGCTGTTTTCAACTCTCTAGAGACAGCAGGAGCGGTAGAGATACTCTTAATGATCGGCTATGAAAAGCCAACTGACATTTACTCCTGAGGTGCTGACTTGTTGTACCCTCGACAACTACTGTGATTATTATTATTTGACCATGCTGGTCATTTATGAACATTTGAACATCTTGGCCATGTCCTGTTATAATCTCCACCTGGCACAGCCAGAAGAGGACAGGCCACCCCTCATAGCCTGGTTCCTCTCTAGGTTTCTTCCTAGGTTCTGGCCTTTCTAGGGAGTTTTTCCTAGCCACCGTGCTTCTACACCTGCAAATTGCTTGCTGTTTGGGGTTTTAGGCTGGGTTTCTGTACAGCACTTTGAGGTATCAGCTGATGTAAGAAGGGCTATATAAATAAATTTGATTTGATTTCGTCATCCAATGAGAAAATGGGAAAACCTGCTGGGTACCGCCTGGCTACCCAGCCCTGAGCCCTCCCATCTCATCTCATCGCTGACTGGCAAGCCTTACTTCAGTGAAGAAGACAGTCCTCTTCTCTGTACTTTAAACATTCTCTCCAATCTCCTTTAGCAGAGTAACTGTCTGTCTGACAGGCTGAGGTTACCTCATTAGGCTGTACTTATGGCCGGACTGAAACATCTCAACCACCCAGCCAGGGGCTTTTTTTGCAGGTGGATCAACTCTGCCTAGCTTGCTCCTGTGGAAACAATCGGACCCTCTTCTCTCCTCACCCAGGCCCACACCACAGATGGTCAGCTCTAAAGCCCTGAGACACTGCTGGGCACTGAGCACAGAGTGGCCCTGGCAGGTCCCAACATGCTCCATGGGAAGTAAACACAAGGCCTGAACCGTGGCACTGAGTCACCCTGGCAGGTCCCAACATGCTCCATGGGAAGTAAACACAAGGCTGAACCGTGGCACTGAGTCACCCTGGCAGGGGGGAGACGCTTGAGGACACAGAGACTGAGCAGCATATAACAGCCAAGGCATGATGCGTCTGACACAACACATTAAAATGCAGTGTTGTACCACACATCTCTAGCCACAAGGTCGCGCTGCTCCAAAGCAGAGGCTAGCCAACAGCTAATTAGAGAGGCCTGAAAGGAGAGGGGACCTGGGCTATAATGAGGGGTTTAGCTGGACAAGAGGGCCACTCTCTCACACTTTGTTCTCCAGGCTTAGAAGACATTCTGAAAAGGAACAACATGAGACTGTAGCGTCAGCCCACTGGGCACACACTGACTGGTTGAATCAACGTTGTAACCACGTCATTCCAATGAAAGATCTGTGCCAGTGGGAGGGGAGACACAGACCAAAAACTGGGCCAAATTGCATATAAACAAAATGAGATGCTTGGTGTTCAGCCATCTAATCCAACTAAAGTGTCCTGGTGTCCATGTAGGCCTTTAACATAATGGCCATCTCAGCAGCTCTCTTCTCATAACTCTCCTCTGTTTCTCCTTTTTATGGCCAGGCGTTAATAGCTTGTATAGTAGATCTGTTGCTCTTGGTTACGGTGCGATAAACACCCATCAACACTCTCACTCCTGTTTGTCATTTTTCCAGGCAGTGCCAACAACAGTAAGAGGCCTGGGGGAGAGGAGGAAGAGAGCAAGTTATTTTCCAGCCTATGAACAGTGGGTTAACTGCCTGTTCAGGGGCAGAACGACAGATTTGTACCTTGTCAGCTCAGGGGTTTGAACTTGCAACCTTCCAGTTACTAGTCCAACACTCTAACCACTAGGCTACCCTGCCGACCCATTACTCCAATGGCACAAAATTAGCTGACTGATAAATATTTAAAGGATTATTTGATGTGATTCATCAAAGAAATTGCTGTTTTATGCCACCCCCCAACCATCACAATTAAATGGCTTTCAAAGGCACTTACCTTGGGATCAATAGAAACAGAGATTTGCTGTGGCAAAATAAAAAGTTGAGAGTTAACTGGAACAAGGGGGATGAGGATCAGAGGGAGAATCAATGAGGAGTCCTGCAGCTTCAGGGGAAATATTTAATGCCCATAGATCCAGCCTCTGCATGCCATATCCCAATCACTCACACTACCTGACTGCAATCAGGGGTCACCTTCCTGTGAACTGCAAACACAAACAGTGTGCTGCTAGGAAAGGAGAGGGGACACTAACTATCCTCCCCTCCTGTTTTTCACTGCTCTTTATCTCCATCAATAGACTACAACACACTTGATGTTCAACACTGTCACCTCCTTGTTCAGATGAATCACTTGCTATTTCAACAACAACTTCTTCCAATGACAGTATTTACAGTAAATGATCGTGTCACTGACTAGCAACGATAGTCTACAGCGCCTGCTGAAAGGAATGACTAGACAATGTAAATGTAGGACCAGGCCCATAGACACTGGTGACAAGCAGTCCCCCCCGTCACTTACCGCAGGATCAGAGGAGTTGAGTCTGCTGGAGTGCCATGACCCTTGCACTAGCTTGGCACAAGTACCCTTCAGCTGCCTGGAAAACAAAACTTGACACTTCCAGCACAACACACAATGTTCTGTCCTGTTGCCCATTTCCCCCTTTGTCCGCCTGAACTCACCCACACTTTTATCCACCATCCATTTCAACTGGGTGCATTTAGTAAAGCAGTCACGCTCAAGGACAACATCAGCAAAAGTATAACGCACCTCTGAGTACGTCAGATCCAACACATGGTTTGAAATGTTGGCTTTCAGTATTCTGAGTATATCGCTCTGCTCCATCAGTAACACAGGAGTTGAGCTAACTAATTCTATGAAGGCAAATCTAAATGAAAAAAGCCCGCCTCCCTTATCTGGCTGACACCATACCCAAAGATCGATCCCGCTGCTCAGTACAGGGCCAGGGGTTCAGAGATGTCCTGCCTCCCCCCGCATCCCCCTAGGCTCAGCAGCTCTGATGAGCCAGATAATTAAATTCAAGGGGCATTATTGGCATGGGAAACATATGTTAACATTGCCAAAGCAAGTGAAGATAATAAACAAAAGTGAAAAAAAGAATAAAAATGAACAGTAAACACTACACTCACAGAAGTCCCAAAATAGAGACATTTCAAATGTAACTTCGTTTGCTTTCACCGTAAAGCATTTTTGAAATCTGACACATTGGCTGGATTCACAACAAGTGTAGCTTTAATTTGGTATATTGAATGTGTGATTTCATGTGTGATGACCCTCCCACTCTGTCTGCCGTATTCTGTCTTTGTTCTTGTTTCCTTATTAGGATGCCGGTGGGCGGAGTTGGGAGGGTCGTCAGCTTCATGGGAAACACCTGGGCCAGGCGTCTCCCAGGATAAATAGACCTCTTCCACATTCATGGAGGAGACTCTCTCCATGCAGACACCTTTGTAGATTCTGTTGTGGTTCTTGGTGGCCTTTTGTTTGTTTGCTTTGGCACCTTTCAACACCCTGCATTATCACATTCATGCATGCAAAACACTCACTTACACTACTGATTACTGATTACACACACCATTGTATATTTTCCTTAGTTGCTTTAGTTAATAAATATATCTTTTGTTACTCCTTATCTCCACGTTGTCTCCCTTTGTTACGGGCTTTGAGCCGGTTCGTGACACATGAAAGTTACATTTTTATAGTAATTTATTTGAATTTGTCGCTCTGCATTTTCACTGGATGTTGGCCAGTTGGGACGCTACCATCCCACATATCCCAGAGAGGTTAACAAACTATAGCTTTGGCAAGTCGGTTAGGACATCTACTTTATGCATGACAAGTAATTTTTCCAACAATTGTTTACAGACAGATTATTTCACTGTATCACAATTCCAGTAGGTCAGAAGTTTACATACACTAAGTTGACTGTGCCTTTAAACTGCTTGGAAATTTCCAGAAAATGATGTCATGGCTTTAGAAGCTTCTGATAAGCTAATTGACATAATTTGAGTCAATTGGAGGTGTACCTGTGGATGTATTTCAAGGCCTACCTTCAAACTCAGTGCCTCTTTGCTTGACATCATGGGAAAATCAATCAGGCAAGACCCCAGAAATAACATTGTCGACCTCTACAAGTCTGGTTCATCCTTGGGAGCAATATCCAAATGCCTGAAGGTACCATGTTCACCTGTACAAACAACAGTACGCAAGTATAAACACCATGGGACCACACAGCCGTCATACCGCTCAGGAAGGAGACGCATTCTGTCTCCTAGAGATGAATGTACTTTAGTGCGAAAAGTGCAAATCAATCCCAGAAAAGCAGCAAAGGACCTTGTGAAGACGCTGGAGAAAACCGGTACAAAAGTATCTATATCCACAGTACAATGAGACCTATATCGACATAACCTGAAAGGCCGCTCAACAAGGAAGAAGCCACTGCTCCAAAACCACCATAAAAAAGCCAGACTACGGTTTGCAACTGCACATGGGGACAAAGATCATACTTTTTGGAGAAATGTCGTCTGGTCTGATGAAACAAAAATAGAACTGTTTGGCAATAATTACCATCGTTATGGTTTGAGGAAAAAGGGGGAGGCTTGCAAGCCGAAGAACACCAACCCAACCGTGAAGCACGGGGGTGGCAGCATCATGTTGTGGGGTGCTTTACTGCAGGAGGGACTGGTGCACTTCACACAAATAGATGGCTTCATGAGGGAGGAAAATGATGTGGATATATTGAAGCAACATCTCAAGACATCAGTCAGGAAGTTAAAGCTTGGTCACAAATGGGTCTTTCAAAAATGGATAATGACCCCAAGCATACTTCCAAAGTTGTGGCAAAATGGCTTAAGGACAACAAAGTCAAGGTATTGGAGTGGCCATCATAAAGCCCTGACCTCAATCCTATTGAAAATGTGTGGGCAGAACTGTAAAAGCGTGTGCGAGCAAGGAGGCATACAAACCTGACTCAGTTACACCAGCTCTGTCAGGAGGAACATACAGTTGAAGTCAGAAGTTTACATACACCTTAGCCAAATACATTTAAACTCAGTTTGACACAATTCCTGACATTTAATCCTAGTTAAAATTCCTTGTCTTAGGTCAGTTAGGATCACCACTTTATTTTAAGAATGTGAAATGTCAGAATAATAGTAGTGTGATTTCTTTCTTTATTTCTTTCATCACATTCACGGTAGGTCAGAAGTTTACATACACTCAATTAGTATTTGGTAGCATTGTCTTTAAATTGTTTAACTTGGGTCAAACGTTTCCGGAAGCCTTCCACAAGCTTCCCACAATAAATTGGGTGAATTTTGGCCCATTCCTCCTGAAAAGAGCTGGTGTAACTGGGTCAGGTTTGTAGGCGCATGTGACTAATGACATTTGATTTGATCTGATTAGAAGCACAAGCATTTCACTACACCCGCAATAACATCTGCAAATCACGTGTATGTGACCAATAAAATGTGATAGCCTATAGGCCAATGCAGCAGTAGGCCTATACCGCAACTTCAATCGTCAACTAATTAAAATACACAGGCCTAAAGCTGACAAATAAAAACAGAAGAAAAAATCCTGATGAAAATTCAGGTTATTTCAATCGCATTCATCTATCTACTCCAACTGTCTGCCTCCCTATCTGTCTGTCTTGACTTGAGCTATCGCTAGTGAAGTGCAATATTGTATCAAATCAATTAACTTGATCCGGCACTAGTGAACTTGCAAAATTGTATCAACTAGCCTTTTCTGGACTCTGAGTTTCCAGACAGCTGATGTTACACTGGATAAATGGGATCATCAGATCATGCTATTTTTAAACTGGATATATGGGATCATCAGATCATATTTTTACACTGGATAATCGGATCATCAGATCATGATATTTTGCTTTCACACTGAGGCTTGGTGATGATTGAGACCGGGAGTGTTGGAGTTTAGTTTCTAATATCGTGAGGAACTAACATCATTTGCAATGAATGTTAAAAAAGCAGACTTCATTGACTTATTGCGCGAGGTGAAGAAAAATGTACTGTGAAGCTCAGCATATTAGTGATGGACATGGTGAGTTAAGACAATTAGAAAATCAGACATTCTCAAATGGGCACTTTCCTACATTTGCGAGCAGCAGGCCAGGTAGGCCTACATCTATGCATGCTCATGCAACGTTATCAGGACAGAGAAACCAGACACCCGCTCATCGCTCACATGGAGCACACCAAACAAAAAACAATGAAAAAATTTGCCAAAACTGGGAAATGATGGTTATGAAATAAATCTAAACTTGTTTCTCACTAGTGTAGCAGGTTGTGAACTCTGCAAAAAAATGTTAAATGTTTCCACTCAGAGAATGAGAATGATAAATTACTGTAATTAATACATTAATTAACAGAAATTAATTCAACCAAATGACGGGGATTAATAGTACATTTACTAGGGCTACTGGTGACGTAATGGGGAATTACTAGGGCTACTGGTGACGTAATGGGGAATTACTAGGGCTACTGATGACGTAAATGGGGAATTGATCAAAATAAACAATTAAAGGGAAAACAATTCACACAATGAAACAATGAACACAGAAGAATTTGCGGGAATACAGCTGAGAGCATTCTGGAGTACCTGGGCCAGCCCTCCCATTAGGCAAGATTAGGCAGCCGCCTATGGCAGCACTTGAATTTGGAGCTGTCACGCCCTGGCCATAGAGAGGCTTTTATTCTCTATTTTGGTTAGGCCAGGGTGTGACTAGGGTGGGCATTCTAGTTTCTTTATTTCTATGTTTTCTATTTCTGTGTGTTTGGCCGGGTGTGGTTCTCAATCAGAGGCAGCCGTCTATCGTTGTCTCTGATTGGGAATCATACTTAGGCAGCCTTTTTTCCTTTCACATTTGTGGGTATTTGACTTTGTTAGTGGCATTGTTGCCCAAGTTAAGCTTCATGGTCGTTTCCTTGTTTTGTTGGCGACATTCATTTAAAATAAAATAAATGTACGCTCATCACGCTGCGCTTTGGTCCAGTCATTTCCAGGAAGACGCCCGTGACAGAACTATCCACCACAAACGGACCAAGCGGCGTGGCTGGGAGGAGCAGCGCTTTCTGGAGGAATGGACATGGGGAGGAGATATTGGAAGGAAAGGGACCCTGGGCACAGGCTGGTGAATATCGCCGTCCTAAGGAGGAGCTAGAAGCAGCAAAGGCGGAAATGGCGGCGAGGGTCCCCGCACCAGAGGCAAAAACATTTGAGGGGGCACACGGGGAGAGTGGCAGAGTCAGGCTATAGACCTGAGCCAACTCCCCGTGCTTACCGTAAGGAGCGTGGTACTGGTCAGTCACCGTGTTAAGCGGTAAAGCGCACAGTGTCTCCAGTGCCCTCTCATAGCCTGGTGCGCTATATGCCAGCTCTCCGCAAGTGCCACGCTAGAGTGGGCATCCAGCCAGGGCAGATTGTGGCAGCTCAGCAAGCTTGGTCTCCGGTGCGCCGTTTCGGCCCAGGGTATCCTGCGTCGGCTCTGCGCACTGTGTCTCCCGTGCGCGGGGACTGCTCAGTGCGTCCTATGCCGGGCTAAGGTGGGCATTCAGCCAAGAGGAGCAGTGCAAGTGTTAAGCACCAGATCTCCAGTGCCTCCCCACAGCCCGGTTCAACCTGTGCCTGCGCTCTTGGAGGTGCCGGGCTAAAGTGGGCATTCAGCCTGAAAGAGTGGTGCCAGGGATAAGCACCAGATCTCCAGTGCTCCCCCACAACCCGGTTCATCCTGTGTGTCCTCCAAGGACCAGGCCTCCAGTAGGTCTCTCCAGCCTGGTGAACCCTGTGCCTCCTCCAAGGACCAGGCCTCCAGTAGGTCTCCCCAGCCTGGTGAGTCCTGTGCCTGCTCCACGGGCCAGTCCGGGGCCTCCAGCGACGGTCCCCAGTCCGGGGCCCGCAACGGGGGTCCCCAGTCCAGGGCCGGCAACAAGGGTCCCCAGTCCAGGTCCCCGCACCAGAGGTGCCATCAAAGTGGGGGGAGCCACAGTGGTGTTGCTGCTAAATCCCAGACAAAAAAAACATAAAAGATCCCAGTGAGGCCAAAAATATATGAATTGATCTTTACAGGATATGTTCGTGCAGGCTGGGCCACATCAAGATAAGGAGGGGAATTTCCCAAGAGATGAGTGACCCACTACAAATAGGAGCATGGCGAACAAAAAAAGTGGAGAGACCATTGCTTGTCTATTCCTATAAAAAAAAGATGCAGCCTACTGTTTTGCTGCAAATCTTTTTCACAGGAGTGCAAATCAGGGATGAAACCAGGGACTGGAAGAATCTCTGCCATCTCCTCACCTCGCACGAGAGGTCGCATGACCACCTTGATAGTTTCCAGAGGTGGAAGGAGCTGGAGATCAGGATGGTCTCTAAGCTAACTATCGATGCACAAGCCAAACAGGCTATTGATGGAGAGATTCTCCGCTCATTGCTCTGATAAGCGTAATGGCCACCCAGAACATTGCGTTATGTTAGACCACCGACAGGCTGAACGAGCCAAATAATGGGAACTTTCTGAAGTTTGTGGAAATGCTGGGTATTTTGATGGTGTCACACCCCGACCATAGTTTGCTTTGTAGGTTTCTAAGTTTTGTTTGGTCAGGGTGTGATCTGAGTGGGCATTCTATGTTGGATGTCTAGTTTGTCTGTTTCTGTGTTTGGGCCTGATATGGTTCTCAATCAGAGGCAGGTGTTAGTCATTGTCTCTGATTGGGAACCATATTTAGGTAGCCTGTTTTGTGTTGGGTTTTGTGGGTGGTTGTTTCCTGTCTTTGTGTTTGTTGCACCAGATAGGGCTGTTTCAGTTTTGCCACATTTATTGTTTTGTATTATGTTCATGTTGAGTTTTAAAAACATGAACTATAACCACGCTGCATTTTGGTCCGCCTCTCCTTCCCAGGAGGAAAGCCGTTACAGAACGACCCACCAAAACAGGACCAAGCAGCGTGGTAACGGGCAACAGCAACAGCGGCGCAAAGAGGAATGGACATGGGATGATGTATTGGACGGCAAGGGTTGCTACACATGGGAGGAGATCCTGGCGGGAAAGGATCGCCTTACATGGGAACAGGTGGAGGCAGCTAGGAGAGCAGAGGCAGCCGGAGAGAGGAGTCAGAGATACGAGGGAACACGGCTGGCAAGGAAGCCCGAGGCACACCGGAAGTATGGCGAAGCCAGGTAGGAGACCTGAGCCAACTTCCTGTGCTTACCGGAGGGCGAGAGAGACCGGGCAGGCACCGTGTTATGCTGTGGAGCACACGGTGTCCCCAGTGCGGGTGCATAGCCCGGTGCGGTACATACCAGCTCCTCGTATCGGCCTGGCTAGAGTGGGCATCGAGCCAAGTGCCATGAAGCCGGCTCTACGCATCTAGTCTCCAGTACGTCTCCTTGGGCCGGCGTATATGGCACCAGCCTTGCGCATGGTGTCCCTGGTTCGCCTGCACAGCCCAGTACAGGCTATTCCACCTCGCCGCACTGGCAATGCGACTGGGAGCATTCAACCAGGTAAGGTTGGGCAGGCTCGGTGCTCAGGAGAATTGATTAGCCTAGGGGTTCACATACTTTTCCCAACCTACACTGTGAATATTTAAATGATGTATTCAAGAAAAATACAATACATTTGTGTGTCATTAGTTTAAGCACACTATGTTTGTCTATTGTTGACTTAGATGAAGACCAGATTGAATGACCAATCTATGCAGAAATCCAGGTCATTCCAAAGGGTTCACAATCTTTTTCTTGCCACTGTCTTTCTTCCTATTGCAGTGGTAAGCCTACCTGTTTGACAGACACAATTATACTATTTCATAGATTTTGGTATAGCCAAATACTCCAATACTGTCGCATGCACTGATTAAACACCTCCGTGTCTGGGAAGGGCTTGGTGTGGTTGGTTAAAACCAGAGCTCCAATTGAGTGAGGGTATCACATACCCTTTGTTAAAGAAAAGGGCAAGAATGAGATCTATTGTTTTCTTTATATTTTGAAATAAATACATGAAACGTATCCAGATTATATCAAGTGTTCTATAACAATGCTTAACTCTGTGATGCCTTATGGTAGAAACCAGCTCTAAAATGCCCGCGAAAGACCCTGATGCATATGGAGATATATTGATTCCTCTCTATGACAATCTGAAGCTGAGCTGCAGCCTATAATATTCAAGGAGATTTTTTTAAATTACTTTGCTATTCTGTCCCTGCTTTTCTCTTTCTGAAAAGAGAAGATGTTTGTTTAAACCCAGGCAGCCTTTAGGGAAACACTTCTCTTGCTGGGTTATACAACAGACGAGTAGCCAGCAGTTGAAGCTTACATTATTCTGCTCTGTCTGGATGGAAAGGTACATTTTGAAAGTGCCATGCTTAGATTCATAAGGATGTCTAAGATTATTATTATTTGCAAACAAGACACTCTGGTTTGACATTCAGAAATATGGTAAGAACACGCATTTCCCTGTCCATTATTCCCTGAAACTTCCATTTTTTGGGGGGGGGTGGCAGAATGTCCAGGGCCGGCCCTGTGGAGAACTGAGTGTATGGGCGGAGAGAGATGCACCATATCTTCAACCAAAACACCCGCCACTTCTTCTTGTCTCAACATTTTAAATTATACTCAAGACTCATCATCTTCATACATATGAGGCCCTTTTCACTGATAGCCGCAACTCGATAATCAGCTAGGCTCATTACTACGCGCTCTGCCCAAATAGGCATAGACCTATGCACCTTGAAACAATACACAGCTATGTTTTTAAAGAAGTTAATAATCCTCTGTGGCTAAGTCATGCCCTCTGGTGAAATATTTCAAATGATTTTATTTAGACAGGAGATATTATATAATTTTGGCAAAACATCAATTTACATTAGAGCACATACTGTATGTCAAACTCATTCCACAGAGGGCCGAGTGTCTGTGGGTTTTCGCTCCTCCCTTGTACTTGACTGATGAATTAAGGTCACTAATTAGTAAAGAACTCCACCTGATTGTCTAGGTCTTAATTGAAAGGAAAAACCCACAGACACTAGGCCCTCCATGGAATAAGTTTGACAACCCTGCTTTAGAGGAAGCCGGCATCTGAACAGTTCACTCGCCAACTTTCCTATCCACTTCCCAAGTGTCTGAATCCAGAGATCTGTATAATGACGAGGTGCTCATGTCTCTGCCCTGACGATGGGAGTCATTGTCCCAAAGTTGGGAAGTCAGGCGACTAGCTTAGGTATGTATATTATTCCTATAGAAATGCATTGGACTTATTCTGGAAAGATTAAACGAGATTGAGCCCTTTCTCTCTGATGAAACTTCAGTATGTCACCGGAGAAAGTAACCAAGCGAGCAAAACAGCACCCCTCTGTCTTACTACATGTAGCCCATCTATATGATGCTGTCTGGACAGAAATAGTATGACATGCCATACTCTTTTGGTCCAGACAGCATCAGATACATGGTCTACACATACTGAGACAGAGGGGTGCAGAGGGGCGCCGTCTCGGTCAAATAAATGATCAATATTTTAATATTTTATTTGGACGGGCAAGGAGGTATGGTAGGGCGGGCCAGGCCCACTAGACTCAGAGGCTCAGAGCAGGCAGACATGGGGAAGGTCAGTCCAGGGCCCAGCATTCAATTCTCATGCTCAGATGAACCTCTCCATCTTGATTGCAGACTATAATTGGGAGATGTGACATGATGCCTTGATCTTATCCAGCCAGCCAATCAGAAGGGCTCCAGCCAGGGCTTCATTTGGCAGAGTAATGAGGTGACTCCTAGGGCCTGTAACATTACTGCCTGAGACGGCCACAGGCACCTCGTCCCCGACCAATCCCCACCAGACCACACTGATTATATTGTCATACTGTATCTACGAGAGATATAAACATGAATAATGATCACACTCAGCAAAATGAGGAAATGTCATCTGTGGTGGGATGGTGGAAAATACTACAGAAAATGTGATGACAGATGAGTAACAGAGAGAGAGAGCCCTTGGTTTCCTCATACCCTGAGGTCCTGGATTCATTCATCCTTATCTCAATCTGATATCAGCACAAAAATACATTACAGGCAAACAGATCATCTAAAAGCCTTTTTGTCTGGACTGCTATCAGCACAAAACTCTGGTCTGCCTAGACCCAGGCCTGTTAGGGAGTGTCCCATGGTTGTCAGGCTCTGGGCTGGCTGAGGGCTCCCTGTCTCCCTGCCTAGCCTCACTTTAAAATGTCAGACTTGACTTGGCCTAACAACCCCTACAAAAAAAATCCATTAATTATAACCAAATCTTATCACGTACAACTTTATCATTTTAGCTAAAGTAGGGTGGTTGGTCGGGGTGTATAACGCGAATGTCTAGCGACCCAAAAGGTCGAGTTTGAATCTCATTAGTATTGTAGCTAATTAGCAACTTTCAACTACTTACTACTTAGCATGTTAGCTAACCCTTCCCCGAGATGTCTGTGTATTGTTAGACATGACCTTACTGTTGGAGCTACAAACACAAGTATTTCGCTACACCCGCAATAATATCTGCTAAATATGTGTATGCAAACAATAACATCTGATTTGATTCATATTTCCTGTTGCTGCATAATTATTTTACTTCTGTAGCAAACTGGCTCAAATTAAGATCCTACATCTGTAGGGGAGTTTCGGCGAGTCAAGGGGATGGGAGTAGAGGGAGGAGAGGGAAGAATAAGGTAGTTTAGGGGAGAGGAGTAGAGTAGAGGGAAAAGTAGGGGAGTAAAGGGGAGGGGGCTGCTAGAGTCAGGTGAGTGCAGTCATCCGCAGCCAGACAAGATGAAGCTGTCAAGAGGCCTTAAAGACTACATTGAAATACCAACTACAGACCAAATACATACTGGATACTAAGAAAAGTGCTTGCTGATAGAAATTGCGAGTAAACACGGACATCTCCTAGAAGCTATAGCAGTTAGACTACCTCTTTAGCACCATTTCAGCAGCTCCAGATTTTGCAGATTCTGAAAAGAGTTTGAAAACGGACACACAGTTGAAGTTTACATACACTTAGGTTGGAGTCATTAAAACTTGTTTTTCAACTACTCCACACATTTCTTGTGAACAAACTATACTTTTGGCAAGTCGGTTAGGACATCTACTTTGTGCATGACACAAGTAATTGTTTACAGACAGATTATTTCACTTATAATTCACTGTATCACAATTCCAGTGGGTCAGAAGTTTACATACACTAAGTTGACTGTGCCTTTAAACAGCTTGGAAATTTCCAGAAAATGATGTCATGGCTTTAGAAGCTTCTGATAGACTAATTGACATCATTTGAGTCAATTGGAGGTGCACCTGTGGATGTATTTCAAGGCCTACCTTCAAACTCAGTGCCTCTTTGCTTGACATCATGGGAAAAGCAAAAGAAAATCAGCCAAGACCTCAGAAAAAAATTGTAGACCTCCACAAGTCTGGTTCATCCTTGGGAGCAATTTCCAAACGCCTGAAGGTACCACGTTCATCTGTACAAACAATAGTATGCAAGTATAAACACCATGGGACCACGCAGCCATCATACCAGTCAGGAAGGAGACGCATTCTGTGGTGCGAAAAGTGCAAATCAATCCCAGAACAACAGCAAAGGACCTTGTGAAGATGCTGGAGAAAACAGGTACAAAAGTTTCTATCCACAGTAAAACAAGGCCTATAATCGATATAACCTGAAAGGCCCCTCAGCAAGTAAGAAGCCATTGCTCTAAAACCACCATAAAAAAGCCAGACTACAGTTTGCAACTGCGTATGGGGACAAAGATTGTACTTCTTGGAGAAATGTCCTCTGGTCTGATGAAACAAAAATAGAACTGATTGGCCATAATGACCATCGTTATGTTTGGAGGAAAAAGGGGGAGTCTTGCAAGCCGAAGAACACTATCCCAACCGTGAAGCACTGGGGTGGCAGCATCATGTTGTGGCGATGCATTGCTACAGGAGGGACTGGTGCACTTAACAAAATAGATGGCATCATGAGGGAGGAAAATTACGTGGATATATTGAAGCAACATCTCAAGATATCAGTCAGGAAGTTAAAGCTTGGTCGCAAATGGGTCTTCCAAATGGACAATGACTCCAAGCATACTTCCAAAGCTGTGGCAAAATGGCTTAAGGACAACAAAGTCAAGGTATTGGAGTGGCCATCACAAGGCCCTGACCTAAATCCTATAGAAAATGTGTGGGCAGAACTGAAAAAGCATGTGCAAGCAAGGAAGCCTACAAACCTGACTCAGTTACACCAGCTCTGTCAGGAGGAATGGGACAAAAATTCACCCAACTTATTGTGAGAAGCTTGTGGAAGGCTACCAGAAACATTTGACCCAAATTAAACAATTTAAAAGGCAATGCTACCAAATACTAATTGAGTGTATGTAAACTTCTGACCTACTGGGAATGTGATGAAAGAAATAAAAGCCTAAATAAATCCTTCTCTCTATTATTCTGACATTTCACATTCTTAAAATAAAGTGGTGGTCCTAACTGACCTAAAACAGGGATTTTTTACTAGGACTAAATGTCAGGAATTGTGAAAAACTGAGTTTAAATGTATTAGGCTAAGGTATATGTAAACTTCCAACTTCAACTGTAGCTATGCCAAGATAAGGTATTCTACAAATGTTCACATTTTATACATTTAATTTATGTAATACAGGTGGTGCCTCATCTCAGAGCTTACTCGCCCCCAGGCAAAGAATGTTAGAATACAAACGGCTCCACATCCCACCCAAAGATCCCGGCAGTTTCTACCAGATAGGAAGAAGGAATAATGTGCACACAGGGTTATGGATGATAAAGGCATATTCAGCATTTTGGAACATGAGCAGAATCTCACTGAGGTGGCTGGGGTCCTGGTGAAGTGGAGAATACGAGAGAGCGGATGAAGTATTTTACCCCATGTCCGAGACCTGGCTAGTGTTCCAAACCACTTCTCACCAAGTTTTACACTTCCTGCCTGATCTGCAAGTCACTGTCCACCACAGACAGACACAGGATCAAAGGACAACAGTGTCATGGCTGGAACAAGGACACAGACAGGACACAGGATGATCATATAGGAAGACATGCTGTACATTGAATGACATTCCTCTAAGGTCACAGACATCCTGTACTACTCTGTACTCAGCAACACCACCTGACTTCATCAATCTCATCCTTCGACAACAGGAATGCTGGGAGATCTTGGGTCATCTCTCTATACAGGCCAATGTGCTGAAGTGATGTAGTAGTGATTTAATCAGATCACATTAAGCTAACGAGACTGTGGTTGTATTCATGATGTCCTGGTAATAAGGGTTAAGTCAACCTAATAAATCAAAAAAAGCTCATTAAGCTGTAGATTAATTCAATAACCTTTCTCAGCCAGAAGGTTACAGCAAAATTACCTTGATGAATTCACTAAAAGTTTAAGTTAATTGAAGTTTCACTGACAGATGACAAATGTTCTGGACTGAGATGAGAGAGGGCTATGTCCTCGTTTGTCAAAATAAACATGTCTATTATTTGCTTTTATCTCCCAGATCTTTCTGAAAATCAAGCCTTGCTCAATTAATTTTGGTTTGTAATTAAATTGTCTTATTAAAGAAAACTCTGGACTCATGCTTGGAGGTAATAACAATAAATAAACTGTGGATCAGGGAGAACGCAGCACAATTCAATTGGCTCCTTTTAGGGGGGTGGCTGGAATAAAAGTCTGAGTCCTGAGAACAATCCATGACTCTTCTGAAATGTGGAGCTCTGTGTGGAGCGAATGGCCAGTGGCTAAAGGAACTAGCAATCCTATTTACACAACTCACTACTCCCCCTAGCTCCACTCTCCCTTTCGCTCACTGCTCTGCTCACTGCTGTTCTCATGTGAAGGCTATTGGTCATCTGTGTTTACTGCAGTACAGGATTATTACACACACACACACACACACACACACACACATCTTCTGTTACAAGCACTCAGAGCAGTTTTGTGCTCATCTCATCAGATTAAATATGTTTCCCTCCACTTGTGAGATGAGCACCGAAGCAAAGTCAGCCGTATGTGGAGCTGATGACTGGAGAGGGGAGGAGTGGTGGGCTGTCACAACATGAACAGATTTACAGCAGGTACCATGCATCGCTAATGGGGACAGCGCTCCACTGTCCTGTCTCACAGCCCAGTAGTACAGTACAGAACAGCACAGGGAGAATGTGTCTGTCTCCATGAGGCCAGGTGAGAAATACCCACCGTGCTTCAGGGTCTGGGAGGACAGGCTGGTTCTGCTCCCCATGCCTGAGAGACCCCAGGCTCCTAACAGAGCAGAACAGAGCAGAGCCACAATCAGAGGTGACAGATGTGACAGTCAGAGGTGACAGTCAAAAGAACAAAAAAAGTCACCTCCCCCTGCTGAGAGAACATGACAAAAAGGCCTGGACTGTCTGAACGTCTGAAAAAGAGCTGGAACAGAAGTGAAAAATGCTGTTCTACATTGAGAAGTCAGCATTGACTTTTGACCAAACATGCAGTCTGATGTCCCACAGCGCAGTATCAGGAGACTGACAGAACGGCAGTGTGTTGTGTGAACAAAATGTTTGTTTACAAAAAGAAAAAAAGAATGAAAGTGGAAGTCACATAACACAATTTGTTGAGCAAGATGAACTAAAAATAGTTTGTGTGGAAGCTGCTTCTTTTCAGCTTCTGTGGTTGGTCAATAAAAGTCTTCAGAGACTTATGGAAGCGGTAGCTGTGTAAATTGAAAATAATCGTTGTCCTCCACAGCCATGCACAATCCAATTCCACTGGCCACAGCACTGCAGCCTGCAGCACAGGAGCAAGACGGGAGAGGGTAGTCTGCTCTGGTCTAGGTCTGTTGGAATATCACCAGTAAAAAACAATCACAATAGATAAAAACAGAAAGCTACAGCTACATCAAGCATACAGACTTTATAACGTCTCACTGACAACACCAGTCATTCAGAGTCTCCTGTCATGGAGAGAGTGAGATGTAAAGGCAGGAGGTGCGTTGTTTGTAATGAGGGCACACACACAGCCCTGCACGGGAGGAGCGGAGAGGGCTGTGCTTGGCAGCCCCTCCTGTCGTTCTGTTGTTCTCCCTCCGTGGGCTGAGCCTGGGCCTGGGGGAGACAGTAATGAAGAGCACTGCACCTCTGAAACGGAGCTCCACACACCATCACACACATCCATCATGTCAAGAAGGGGTGGCACCGCCCGCCCAAGGTGTCATTGTCATTTCTCCATGTCGTTTAGAAAACGTTTCCTCTCGGCTCCGCTGAGTAGAAACTATCATGGGCATAATGATCTTGTCACCACATCTCCAAGCCGGGCCTACGGCGAGAGGGTTTGAAATATCAAAAGTGACGCGAGGATCACTTTAACAGGCTAACTCTATCCACCTATACCTCAGGCTCATACAGTGGAAGGATACCAGACAAGAGGATCATGGTTTTATTCTATTGAGGGACTTGGAGTAGGGAATTAGGCTATCTGTATCTGAGCTAATCCCTCTCATTCCAATAGCATTTCATGGCTGCCATGTAAACAGACAGTGATCCTGTCCCAGGGCTGGTGGTGGGGACATAAAGAGGGATCATGTGACAATCGGATTCAGCTCCCCTCATGCTGTGGAACATGTCCAATCGCCTTACAGTACCATACACACACAGCCTTTATCCTCACACACACACACACTCACATTCAGACGCACGCACGCACACACATTCAGCTACAATCCATTTATGATAGTGTCAAATCTATTAGGGATCTAGGTAGTAATTATAGCATGGTAATCATTGCAGAATGTATTGACACTTTAAATAAATCTGTTCTCACCCTATAATACCTAAGCCCAACAGGCTAACATTGCACTGTGCACAGGACAGGTGGAAATGTTGCTTGTTCACAGCGCAGAGATAAGAGATGTGAGATAAGAGATGGCATGTGTTTATGTGTGGTGTATCAGAATAAGATATGAACGATACGCTGTTAGATAACCTACAGATGTGTTCATGGTTGCTATGCTGCCATGAGGTCGCCTAGAGAGAGAATATTGTACATATTTTGTCATTTTTGTTTTTGTTGCATTTCTGGGATTTGACTGGTCTGGGGGTTGATCACTTACGTCTCGTGGTCTTGACGCTCAGAGTTGCAGAATTGGGATGATAAGTCTATATTTTCTACTGTTTGGCTATCTTCTAGTTTGGATTCAAATAATGAATCCCCAGCTTTATAGTTTCATCTGTAGGGAAGAATTACAACAAGCACTGCATTCTGTGTCTAGCGATGGCACTGCATTCTGTGTCTAGCGATGGCACTGCATTCTGTGTCTAGCGATGGCACTGCATTCTGTGTCTAGCGATGGCAGAAGAGGCTCAGGGACTGTTCTTAACCACTGCCAAGATGTAGGTGATTTGTGTGTGCTTTTCAGCAGCCATGGCATCACCCAGGTGGGTGTTACATGTTCAGCAATGGAGGACCAGAACCTACAGAGGAGCAGGCCCTTTGGAGGAACTGACCGTCAGAGAAGATGTGGTGCTCTGATGAAGAGCTCCAGGCCTGTTTGGCAGACTATTTGTTTCTCTCTAGCTGTACCATCGATGTCCCCCCCTGCTGAAGCTACACTGCCTTACCAATCCAAACTGCCTCACCAATCCAAACTGCCTCAACTCCCAGTCTTTCATCCCAGGCCAAATAGAGATTCAATCTCTACCATCTCATTTTAAATGTCCTGTTTGCTTCGCTTTATATGCACATTGAGATGATTTTCTGTAATGAAAAGCGCTACACAAGTTAAATAAATTATTATTATTATTATTATTACCTTCATTCCATATTCACCATGAAGTTTCATTAGATATACCATGCATTATGCATTACGTGGTCCTGTGAGTCTCAGTTGGGAGAGCATTCCGCTTGCAACGCCAGGGTTGTGGGTTCGATTTCCACAGGGGACCAGTACGAAGAAAATATAATGTATACACTCACTACTGTAAGCCGCTCTGGAAGGAAGTCCTTTATGAAGCATGCTGAGGCAGAAACACACACACTGGGAGAGAAACTTGACTAGTCTGCGGTAATTGTGGCACAGAGAAACGATTCCCTGAGGAAGATTGATGGGTATGGGCCTGTGACCGAGGCAGAGGTCTTCTTCACACAACTCTGATGTAATGTTTACTGCAGCAGAGAGGGTTGTTTTTACCTCCACGCTGGCTTGACTGTGTGTATAACATCCCCTCAGAGTCCCCAGGACATAGAATGAAAACATACACAGATTTTTATGTGATCACCTAGTCTACTGGGAGGTACCTCCCGGCTCATTGGGATCTCTCCTGCAGTTCTCATTACACTGTCCCCAGGCTTACAGACTAACAGAGCAGAGCCACAGAGCCACTCAGCCCCAGCTCCCACAGCAAGGCCCTGTGGGAGCTGGGGCTGAGTGGCTCTGTGTTAACACAGTTAACTCCATTTAACTCCACAGTTAACAGTTAACTCCACAGTTAACACTCCATTACTGCTACTGAACCACACCGCTCAGTGGCACTGACACACAGGGCCCACCACCATAGTGACACAAACAGACAGGTCCCACAGCAGCATCAGGGGCTAATAGACTGATAGCCATTCTTACCACTGGAGAAAAGCCTAACTTTACTGTGATCCTGTACACAGTATTAAATAGGATAAACAGTATAGGTTTATGACTAAACATCTGCTCCTGACACACATTTTTTTTATTTTACCTTTTTTACCTCTAGGCAAGTCAGTTAAGAACAAATTCTTATTTTCAATGACAGCCTAGGAACAGTGGGTTAACTGCCTGTTCAGGGGCAGAATGACAGATTTGTACCTTGTCAGCTCGGGGATTTGAACTTGCAACCTTCCAGTTACTAGTCCAACGCTCTAACCACTAGGCTACCCTGCCGCTCCAAACAACTATCAAAGCACTGTAGAACGTACCACGGATGTATCAAAGACCTGTCTGTCTCAACATAGCTCATCCAAATCAATCTTCAATAGGTGTGACAGAGAAAATGTAATCAGTCCCTTAGAGATTTTCATGTGATGCTTTTATAAATTTGATACCAAACTAGCAAAATGACAAAGTCAGTCAGGGTACTGTACACAAGCCATTCCTACAAATGATCCAACAAGTAAGGGGTGAACAAATACATTCTGAGAAGTTATACTGATAGAGAGTTATTGAATCCGGGGGCCATTTTCAGTCCTCTCTTGTAGGGGGGTGGAGACTTAAGAGACTTTGGAAGTCCGGCATCAGGAGTACCCAGCCATCTGCCCCATGTAGCCTGAAGTCCAGCTGGACAGTCTTGAGGAAACAGTGAGCTGCCAGATACTGGGAAAACCAACCCTTCCCAGGTATTTCTCAGCAGCACAGGGTTGATCTAAATCTCCTTCTGTGGGAGCTGAAAGGTCATGCTCTTAATATTACAGGGAATCCACTCCCATTTCAAAGAACTCAACCTTCTGGTAGATATCACCAAGGCTATTATTGGAAATCCTTAACTCTTTATGGAAATTCAAGGAATTTATTCTATATATTCTATATATGTATATCGTGTATACAGAACAAAAATATAAACGCAACATGTTGGGCCCATTGTTTCATGAGCTGAAATAAAAGATCCCAGAAATGTTCCATACACACAAAAAGTTTATTCCTTTCAAATGTTACATCCCTGTTAATGAGTATTTCTCATTTGCCAAGATAATCCAGGTGTGGCATTTCAAGCATGGTCATTACACCAGTGCACTTTGTGCTGGGGACAATAAAAGGCCACTCTAAAAATGTGCAGTTTTGTCACACAACGCCACAGATGTCTCAAGTTTTGAGGGAGCATACAATTGGCATGCTGACTGCAGGGATGTCCACCAGAGCTCTTACCAGCAAATGTTATGTTCAGTTCTCTACCATATGGTCGGTTAGTTGGTCGATAGGCTGTTGGTCGACCTAGATTTCTTTAGCCGAGCAGTATGAATATTGTTATTCATGTTGCACAAGACATCTGTTTCACGCCTGTCTCAGTGGACTAGTCCATTGGGGAGGCCACGGGGACAGCACAGACCGTCACTCGAAGACGTGATACTGACATTGTATATGGTTATATTCTGCAAAAGTAATAGTGCAACACTAAGAAATCTAATATTATTTTATAACAGCAGCAGAGATGAGGAAACAGCCCTTGCCTTAAGACCTATTCGGACGGGATTAGTTATACTGGGGGTGGTGGTGTAATGTAATTATGTGCACAAAACAAAATATCTGTAACATTGTCGAATGCATCAGTAAAAAATATACCAATTTAATGTAACCCTTGCTGTTAATAGATTGCAAAGCAGCATACAACTGACCTAAACATTTGAAAATTATAAATTCACTTTTGCATCCATAGCCTTAAATTGCATCTCAAGTGCACTGTTTAGCTCACATCTGAAGGCTATAGGGCATTTAGGACGTGTACTGCGGCTCGCTAAAATATCCTAATGATTACGATCACATTTTCTCAATTCAAATAATATGGCGACACTATACCAAAGATGGTTTGGTATAGTTTATAAACTTGAGAACCAAGCTCAAGTTATCAGTGTAACCCTGCTATTGCCTGGACTTCACCCGTAGAAAAAAAACTCCAGGCTTCAGTCACAACTGTCAATTTATTGAAAAAGTACGAATTACAGGGGGAAATTTGGAAAGCATGTATCCCGTCAAAATCGTCCTCTGGAATAACAGACATTTTGTGGTAATAATTACATAAGTCCTGTGCAAATAGGGTTTAGCATAATCGTTTAAGAAAATTGAGGAGAAGGCCTCCCGAGTGGCACAGCGCCCTAAGGCACTGCAAAACAGTGTTTGAGGAGCCACTACAGACCGGGGTTCAATCCCAGGCTGTGTCACAGCCGGCCGTGACCTGGAGACCCACGAGGCGGCGCACAATTGGCCCAGCGCCCTCGTGGCGGGCCAGGTGCATGTAAGTGGACTGAGTTGTGTTTCAGTGGATGCATGGCTCTCGACCTTTGCCTCTCCCGAGTCTGTATGGGAGTTGCAGCGATGGGACAAGACTAACTACCAATTGGATATCATGATGAAAAAGGGGTAAAAACAACCATTTTGAGGAGGGAGCAAACCCCAACCTATAATAAATAGCCCCACTTAAATGTGCCTGGCTTTATAAATCATGCATACATACATACAGTGCCTTTGGAATGTATTCAGACCCCTTGACTTTATCCACATTTTGCTAACTTGACAGGCCCACACCTGTCTATACAAGGTCCCACAGTTGACAGTGCATGTCAGAGCCAAAACCAAGCCATGAGGTCAAAGGAATTGTCCATAGACATCAGAGACAGGATTGTGTCAAGGCAAAGATCTGGGGAAGGGTACCAAAACAATTCTGCAACATAGAAAATCCAAGAACAGTGGCCTCCATCATTCTTAAATGGAAAAATACTTTTCCTATAGCTGGCCGCCCGGCCAAACTGAGCAATCCGGGGAGAAGGGCCTTGGTCATGTAGGGGACCAAGAACAGGATGGTCACTCTGACAGAGCTCCAAAGCTCCTCAGTGGAGATGGGAGAACCTTCCAGAAGGACAACCATCTCTGCAGCACTCCACCAAATATGGCCTTCACAGTAGAATGGCCAGACTGAAGCCACTCCTCAGTAAAAGGTACATGACAACCTACTTGGAGTTTGCCAAAAAGGCACCTTATGACGAAAGTACAGAGAGATCCTTGATGAAAACCTACTCCAGAGTCCTCAGGACCTCAAACTGGGACCTCAAGACACCTTTCAATAGGACAACAACCCGAAGCACAGGAGTGGCTTCGGGACAAGTCTCTGAATGTCCTTGAGAGGCCCAGCCAGAGCCAGGACTTGAAGCCGATTGAACATCTCTGGAGAGACCTGAAAATAGCTGTGCACCAACTCTCCCCATCCAACCTGACAGAGCTTGAGAGGATCTGCAGAGAAGAATGGTAGAAACTCCCCAAATACAGGTGTGCCAAGCAAGAAGACTTAAGGCTGTAATCACTGCCAAAGGTGCTTCAACAAAGTACTGAGTAAAGGGTCTGAATACTTATGTAAATGTGATATTTACGTTTTTTATTTGTAATACATTTGCAAAAGAAATCTAGTGACCCGTTTTTCCGTTGTTATTATGGGGTATTGTGTTGAGATTGATGAGGAATTTATTTTTTTAAATCAATTTTAGAACATGGCTTCAACATAACAAAATGTGGAAAAATTCAAGGGGTTTGAAAACTTTGCAAAAGGTACTGTATTGCTTCTGTTGCCTATTTGAGTGTTTGTTTAATAGCCAACTGATTCTGTGAGCACAAAGCCTTATAAAATGGCAGAATGTCAGATAAAGCAATTTCACAGATTTGGCTGTTTTTAATATTTGCTACGCTGTAATAATGGCTTTTTCAATTTTTTTCCAGTTCGAACAGACTGGTAATACTTATAATTTATTTAGTGTTGTTTACACTGTTCCTGTCACGGCTTCTTCCGAAGTCGTTGCCTATCCTTGTTCTTGCGGTGCTCGGCGGTTGACGTCACCGGTCTTCTAGCCATCATCGATCCATTTTTCATTGGTTTTGTCTTGTCTTCCCACACACCTGTTTTCAATCCCATCCATTACCTGTTGTGTATTTAACCCTCTGTTTGCCCTCATGTCTTTATCGGAGATTGTTTATTGTCAGTGTTGTGTTTATTTCGTATAGGTGCGCGCAACGGGTCTTCGTACCCATATTTGTTTATATACATTTTTCTTATTAGTGTTATGGAGCATGTTACTTGGACATTCATTAAAAGACTCCACTTTACACTCAGTTTGACTCTCCTGCGCCTGACTTCCCTGCCACCTATACACACACACACACACACACACGTCTCTGACAGTTCCAAACAGGCAGAAAAATTATATTGTAATCTAACAGCACCTGTTTATCACACATATACACGTTGCTCTCGCTCCTATTGCCTGCTTTTTCTTGATCTCCTTACTGTGATTATTACAATTATTATTATGATCCTCGTTATAATAATAAGTAGTCATTATCATTAGTAGGCTTGGTATAGTATCCTTGTATAACCACCATCGATCTGTAGGCCTAAGAGCGGGTCCTGTCTAGTCTTAATACCGTACCGAGGCTTATATTTCAATATATAGGCTACTGTATCAATCATTCATTTGTTCGTTCATGCCATCACACAGCATACGAGACGTTCATGCCATCACACAGCATACGAGACGTTCATGCCATCACACAGCATACGAGACGTTCATGCCATCACACAGCATACGAGACGTTCATGCCATCACACAGCATACGAGACGTTCATGCCATCACACAGCATACGAGACGTTCATGCCATCACACAGCATACGAGACGTTCATACCATCACACAGCATACGAGACGTTCATACCATCACACAGCATACGAGACGTTCATGCCATCACACAGCATACGAGACGTTCATGCCATCACACAGCATACGAGACGTTCATGCCATCACACAGCATACGAGACGTTCATGCCATCACACAGCATACGAGACGTTCATGCCATCACACAGCATACGAGACGTTCATGCCATCACACAGCATACGAGACGTTCATGCCATCACACAGCATACGAGACGTTCATGCCATCACACAGGATACGAGACGTTCATGCCATCACACAGGATACGAGACGTTCATGCCATCACACAGGATACGAGACGTTCATGCCATCACACAGCATACGAGACGTTCATACCATCACACAGCATACGAGACGTTCATACCATCACACAGCATACGAGACGTTCATGCCATCACACAGCATACGAGACGTTCATGCCATCACACAGCATACGAGACGTTCATGCCATCACACAGCATACGAGACGTTCATGCCATCACACAGCATACGAGACGTTCATGCCATCACACAGCATACGAGACGTTCATGCCATCACACAGCATACGAGACGTTCATGCCATCACACAGCATACGAGACGTTCATGCCATCACACAGCATACGAGAGACGTTCATGCCATCACACAGCATACGAGACGTTCATGCCATCACACAGCATACGAGACGTTCATGCCATCACACAGCATACGAGACGTTCATGCCATCACACAGCATACGAGACGTTCATGCCATCACACAGCATACGAGACGTTCATGCCATCACACAGCATACGAGACGTTCATGCCATCACACAGCATACGAGACGTTCATGCCATCACACAGCATACGAGACGTTCATGCCATCACACAGCATACGAGACGTTCATGCCATCACACAGCATACGAGACGTTCATACCATCACATAGCATACGAGACGTTCATGCCATCACACAGCATACGAGACGTTTATACCATCACATCACATAGCATACGAGACGTTCATGCCATCACACAGCATACGAGACGTTCATACCATCACATAGCATACGAGACGTTCATGCCATCACACAGCATACGAGACGTTTATACCATCACATAGCATACGAGACGTTCATGCCATCACACAGCATACGAGACGTTCATACCATCACATAGCATACGAGACGTTCATGCCATCACACAGCATACGAGACGTTTATACCATCACATAGCATACGAGACGTTCATGCCATCACACAGCATACGAGACGTTCATGCCATCACACAGCATACGAGACGTTCATACCATCACATAGCATACGAGACGTTCATGCCATCACACAGCATACGAGACGTTCATGCCATCACACAGCATACGAGACGTTCATGCCATCACACAGCATACGAGACGTTCATGCTTTGAAATGCAAGCAAACATTTTAGATGTAATTAAATAACAAAAAGGGAGCTTTGAATCATTAGCCTAAAAAATAAACCGCAATCCACAAATGCACGCAACTGTTTTTAGTCTGCAGTAATAAAGGCTTTATTTGTATTTTTTTCTCGTAAGAACAGATTCTGGTAGACTTATTTATTTAGTGTTGTTTACACGGTTCCAAATGGGCCGAACAAAATTGTATATTGTAGAGGTGAAAGAAACACACGCCTATTTAGTCGAGGTACTGGCTAGCGAAGTGGAAAACTTGAAAAAATGAAAGGAGAGCCGCACACTAGGAGCTCAGATGCAATAATTTAATAACCTAACATCCAACGTTTCGACAGACAAGCTGTCTTCATCAGGGTATAAATATTGTAATCTAACAGCAACTGTTTGGCACAAATAATACTCATGCAACCTTTGCTCCTATACCTTCCCTTTTCTTGATCTCCAGTAGTTTTCACAACTAAGTCTTCCACAACTAAGTCTTCCACTTTCCCTCCTGAGCAACCAGTAAACATTCGCCCAATTTGAGTTTCTTTTTCACAGCCTCCACATCCATTTTGCTGTCGACATTACGGTGTTCGTAGTTTGTTATAACCAATTTATTGATGTGATTATGATAGGCTATAGGTCAGGCCCTATTGGCCACTTGCATGCGATGCTTACATGTTTCATGAGCAAGGGTTGAGGGAATAGGAAATGTTTTTCCTGAGCAAATTAGGGATTTCAGTAACAGAACTTTCCAGAAAGAAAGTAAATGGCTGAAATTATGTTGCAGCTTCAACATGGACAGCACAAAAAAAAAAACACTTGCTGTGCTATGGTGCCTTTTCGCTGCAGTACGGAGGAGAGACAACGTGCACCAGTCACAGTCATTTTTTTTAACAGAGTGACCATTGGGCTCTGAGTCATTTGTGGGTCTTAATTATTTAATCAAACAGTGTGCATAAAGCATCAGACAAGCTCAGTGCATACAGTATGTAGCTGGTTTTATTCAAACACATAGGGTGTGTCTGTCTATATATGGAAAATAAGGTCAAACACTTTGGCCATTCAATTGGTCGAAAGAACGGGGACAGCCCTACTCCACCATAACCGCCTCCAACGTCTTTTAGAGATTTTGGCAGTACGTCCAACTGGCCTCACAAACGCAGACCACATGGAAGCACACCAGCCCAGGACCTCCACATCCGGCTTTATCATTGTCTGATTCCAGCCACCCGGACAGCTGATGAAACTGTGGGTTTGCTCAACCGAAGAATTTCTGCACAAACTGTCAGAAACCGTCTCAGGGAAGCTCATCTGTATGTTCGTCGTCCTCACCAGGGCCTTGACCTGACTGCAGTTGCGTAACCGACTTCAATGGGTAAATGCTCACCTTCGATAGCCACTGGCAAGCTGGAGAAGTTTCCCGGGTTCAACTGTACCGTGCAGTTGGCAGACAGTGTGTATGGTGTTGTGGGGGCGAGCGGTTTGCTGATGTCAGAGTGCCCCATGGTGGCAATGGGGTTATGGTATGGACAACGAACACAATTCAATTTTATCCATGACAATTTGAATGCACAGAAATACCGTGACGAGATCCTGAGGCCCATTGTTGTCCCGTTCCTCCGCCGCCATCACCTCATGTTTCAGCATGATAATGCACAGACCCATGTTGCAAGGACCTGTACACAAAAATGTCCCAATTTTTCCATGGCCTGCATACTCAACATACATGTCACCCATTGAGCATGTTTGGGATGCTTTGGATTGACATGTATGGCAGTGTATATTCCAGTTCCTGCCCATATCCAGCAACTTTGCGCAGCCGTTGAAGAGGATTGAGACAACATTCCACAGTCCACGATCAACACTATGTGAAGGAGATGTGTCGCGCTGCATGAGGCAAATAGTGGTCACACCAGATACGGACTAATCCACGCCTCTACCTTGTTTTTTAAGGTATCTGTGACCAACAGATGCATATCTGTATTCCCAGTCATGTGAAATCCATAGATTAGGGCCTAATAAATGTATGACTGATTTCCAGATATGAACTGTAACTCATTAAATCATTTATATTTTTGTTCAGTGTATGAAACCTGTGAGTAACAACAGGCTCTATTTTCCTCTATTGAATATATTGTCCTGGCCTGCTTCAATGTTATTTCTCAAATGTTTCATAGTCAACCGGGTAGAGGGCGCTAGCCAAACCCTCCAGCTAAGAAAGACACGACCTCCATACCTTCAGAGTATACAGATGAAGAGTGTTGCGCCATGTCGCCCTGTGGCCAAGTGGCAGACTGGCTGAGATGGGCTGATCTGATTTTGGCTGGGCTAAGATATGTTGGACTGAGCTAGGCTCCTTTGAGCTAGTTTCTGCCAGGTTGGATTGGGCCGAGCCAAGCTAGGCTGGGATGAACTGGTTTGGTCTGACTTCCACTTCCAGTCCCCTGCATCCAATGGGTCACAATATGTGGTCTGGCGCTGCCACACACTTCTTATGAGCAGGGGCACTTTGTGGCTGAGAGCTCAGCAGGGAGGTGACAGGGGAGCAGGGAGGAATGATAAATAGATCAAACAACCTTACTGCTGTGCTTGACACTGAGACTCTGATAGAATGATAACAAGCAGGAAGTCAGAGGGAAAGGTAATGACAGAGTACAATCATGCCATGAGCTAAACACTATCAATACTCATTGATATACAGTGGGGCAAAAAAGTTTAGTCAGCCACCAATTGTGCAAGTTCTCCCACTTAAAAAGATAAACCTGTAATTTTCATCATAGGTACACTTCAACTATGACAGACAAAATGAGAAGGAAAAAAATCCAGAAAATCACATTGTAGGATTTTTAAATGAATTTATTTGCAAATTATGGTGGAAAATAAGTATTTGGTCAATAACAAAAGTTCCTCAATACTTTGTTATATACCCTTTGTTGGCAATGACAGAGGTCAAATGTTTTCTGTAAGTCTTCACAAGGTTCACACACTGTTGCTGGTATTTTGGCCCATTCCGCCATGCAGATCTCCTCTAGAGCAGTGATGTTTTGGGGCTGTTGCTGGGCAACACGGACTTTCAACTCCCTCCAAAGATTTGCTATGGGGTTGAGATCTGGAGACTGGCTAGGCCACTCCAGGACCTTGAAATGCTTCTTACGAAGCCACTCCTTCGTTGCGCGGGCGGTGTGTTTGGGATCATTGTCATGCTGAAAGACCCAGCCACGTTTCATCTTCAATGCCCTTGCTGATGGAAGGAGGTTTTCACTCAAATTCTCACGATACATGGCCCCATTCATTCTTTCCTTTACACGGATCAGTCGTCCTGGTCCCTTTGCAGAAAAACAGCCCCAAAGCATGATGTTTCCACCCCCATGCTTCACAGTAGGTATGGTGTTCTTTGGATGCAACTCAGCATTCTTTGTCCTCCAAACACGACGAGTTGAATTTTTACCAAAAAGTTATATTTTGGTTTCATCTGACCATATGACATTCTCCCAATCTTATCTTATTTTGGATCATCCAAATGCTCTCTAGCAAACTTCAGACGGGCCTGGACATGTACTGGCTTAAGCAGGGGGACACGTCTGGCACTGCAGGATTTGAGTCCCTGGCGGCGTAGTGTGTTACTGATGGTAGGCTTTGTTACTTTGGTCTCAGCTCTCTGTAGGTCATTCACTAGGTCCCCCCGTGTGGTTCTAGGATTTTTGCTCACCGTTCTTGTGATCATTTTGACCCCACGGGGTGAGATCTTGCGTGGAGCCCCAGATCGAGGGAGATTATCAGTGGTCTTGTATGTCTTCCATTTCCTAATAATTGCTCCCACAGTTGATTTCTTCAAACCAAGCTGCTTACCTATTGCAGATTCAGTCTTCCCAGCCTGGTGCAGGTCTACAATTTTGTTTCTGGTGTCCTTTGACAGCTCTTTGGTCTTGGCCATAGTGGAGTGTGGAGCGTGACTGTTTGAGGTTGTGGACAGGTGTCTTTTATACTGATAACAAGTTCAAACAGGGGCCATTAATACAGGTAACGAGTGGAGGACAGCGGAGCCTCTTAAAGAAGAAGTTACAGGTCTGTGAGAGCCAGAAATCTTGCTTGTTTGTAGGTGACCAAATACTTATTTTCCACCATCATTGGCAAATAAATTCATAAAAAATCCTACAATGTGATTTCTGGATTTTTTCTTCATTTTGTCTGTCATAGTTGAAGTGTACCTATGATGAAAATTACAGGCCTCTCATCTTTTTAAGTGGGAGAACTTGCACAATTGGTGGCTGACAATTTTTTGCCCCACTGTAAATATCAATGTAAACCACAACGATTCAATCTATGTTTAAATATGTTCACACCAGGGAGGTAGAGATAACAGTATTACTTCCCCAATCAATGAAGTATGGAGAAAACCATTTCAACATATAGTGAAATAAATAGCCCATCATCACTGAATTGAGCAACTGAGATATGGGACAGATGTATAAATTGAATGTCTAGCTGGGTCCTGAGAGCAGTGTGAGGAGTGACCCCACACAAACAACACATTCCAAACAGGGGTGTCTCACTGTCTGCCTGACCACAATAACAAGGAGTAGGCTAGTCAGTGTCTCTGGACAACATGACTGAGCGTTCCAACAACCATCTGTGTCCTCAACCTGTCTCAACACACACAACTATACTGACCACACAGAAACAAGTGAACATGAAACAGTTCAACACAGTAGTCAATATTAATGACAACATGACTGAGCATTCCAACAACCATCTGTGTCCTCAACCTGTCTCAACACACACAACTGTACTGACCACACAGAAACAAGTGAACATGAAACAGTTCAACAACACAGTAGTCAATATTAATGACAACATGCACTAAAGCACCATAATGGTTTATTTCGCTTTCCTTTCCGTTTTCCCTGGGGCAAGAGACGGCATTGCAGAGCTAAAAGGCCTGGTTAAATGCAGCTTTCCTCTGTACACCAGCCCGAGACATCGTAGGACATCGTAGGTAGGCAATAGCCAGATGTCTTTTCAAAAAGCTCTGCACTAACACATGATAAACAAGACAAAACTTCCCTGCCAGAGATCATACACAGACACTTTACGGTAGGCAAAGCAGTGAGTCTGCAGCAGCTGTTAGCAAACTCTAGCACATCAAACTGAGCTTAGCCAGGTAGCCATAAAGAAGGCTACGGTACATCTGTGCTAGTTCTGCTATAGGAGTCCTCCAGGAGGGGACGTCAGCCATACAGACCTGCTAGGAGTCCCATGGTAGAAGAGCTTCCTGGTCCTGGGTTGAGGGGTGTGTGAGGAAGAGGAGCAGCCCGGCTCCCTCCACATGTTAGCTGCAGGACAGGACAGGACAGCTCTCTGCTGTACTCCACTCAGCTGTGATGCTGCCCACTGTTGACGTTGTCTCAGGAACACATTTAAAACACTGCTTCCAGCTTCTTCTCCTGGGCTGTCCCACTCAGACGGAGACACAGGGGGAGGGGCTACTGCAGCACACCCACATCTGACGTGATGAGACCCTCTCCAAAACAGCCACAGCTCTGGGGTGGGATGACCGAGGGGCCCAGTCAACCCCAGAGCAGCAACACAGCAGGACCAGAGGGAGACCAGAGTGTGGAGCCTCGGCCATGGAGCAGTAGGAGTAGCAGCCTGGGATTGCCAGAGCTCCCCTCCCTCTCTTCTGCTATGGGCATTCGACAGTGGAACAGTGACGTCAGAGCCCTTTCCTTTCCTGTGTTGGGCTGGATGCCCCCTCTCTCTCCTCCATTCTCCCTGCAATCATGTAGAAACCACTGTCACACTGGCAGCATGTGCAGGGGAAGGGAGGGGAGAGCCAGAGGGGGAGATACGGGGGAAGAGAAGGAATAGGAGAGAGAAGAATGGAGCGCAGTAACATGAAGGAGGGAGTAGGGAAAGATGTGGAAATGGGAAAAGTGAGGGAGGGAGAGTGAGAGCGAGAAAGAGTGAGAGCAGGAGGGAAAGAGAGAGCGTCCGTGCCCTGAGAAATAGCAGCGGAGCGTTGGCAATGCTCCAGCAGCCTAAGAGACTGATTACTAGCCCTGCTGAAAACGCCTTCTATCAGCTAATGAAGAGAGGGGGGGGGGCACAGGATGACTCCGGCACCAGGAAAAAGATCCTCCAGAGGAGAACTCATTTCCCCCGCACCATCCTTATCCCTCATTCATCCCTTCTACCTCAGCCCCCTTCTCATCCCTGACCCCTGGTCTGTTCCACATCTACTGTAGCACCACCCTCATCCCTCCCAGCCTCATCCACTGCTGCCCTTCTTATCCATCCACACAGACAGATTCTGTATCCCAGTCTCGTAGCATCTACCTCCCATGAGTCACTGATACTCACATTCCAAACAAGGGACTCTTTAGCATTGTAGATTTTACACCAGTCTGGCAGATTCTCCAGTCTAACCGCACCAATTATGTAATTTGGAATAATGCAAAATATCGCATTGGGCATAGCGGGACAAGAAAGCAAGAAAGGCAGTGACAGCAAAAGCAAGCCAGCACGAGGGTATGAGTTGCTATGGTGATTTCAGTAAACAAACAGTGAACATTAACATCCGGTAGAAAACAACGCAGACGGCAAAAGTTTAAATATTTGAACTCTGGCCGCAAGTCCCGTCTACCGTAGAGGCTAACGGCATTCACTGCCAGCCTTGATGGCATTTACAGTCATGCTCTCATTGAAAACAATGATATCCGGTTTCCCATCTACCTTGTACCATCTAAAATGCAGCATTAGCCTGATCATGCTCTGCTTCCCAGGAAGCACAAATACACAGAAACCAGAGAATAAAATAGAATTGCCAGGGACCTCACGATACGATCTTATCATGATACTTAGGTGCCGATACAATATGTATTGCGATTTTCACGATTGTATATGTATTGCGATTCGATACTGCGATTGTATTGCGATTTGATGTTCCAAACATATTGCTCACTATACACTCAGTGGCCAGTTGATTAGGTACACCACCCCGTTCATGAAAATGGTTCCCTCCTACAGACAGGAACCGAGGGTGAACCTGCTCTGAAATGCAGGGCATTTCATAATGAGTGCCTCAATCAATAGAGATTAGAGCATCTACTTCAGCCCACCGTTCCCCTCTGCTTCTACTTAGCATAATCACCCTGGCGTCCTTAAATGGCTTCTTAAACCTCCTACACACATATTATCACACATTCCTTATCCAGGGGTGCTGATAGCTCACACTTCCTGGTAGACACAGACACACTTCGTCAACCCCTTCTGTTGAAGACTTTCCACCCTGATACTCTCTGATACTCTCTGATATCAGGCTAGCCTCCTGGAAGGTGAGCTTCAAATCAATTCAACAGTGTGGGGTTGTCACGCCAGAGCAAGGTACAAAACAAAGTGAAGGGTGAAACCCTGAATCTGGGTCCTGGGAAAATGAAACCTTGCATAAAGTAAGCCACAAATCTATGAATGCTATCTATTATTTATTTCCATATCAAATACTCTACTCAGCATCTTGAGCGCGATGTTGGGATAATATCAAACAGGAACAAGCACCATGTATGGGTATTGATACCACTGTCTGGGGACAAAACCACAGCATTACATACAGAAAAACACCATCAACAAAACCATGGCCACATCCACAAATATGACTACTACTGGCCGGCTTTGATAGGCCACATAGTACATAGGTCATTAATTAACTCAGAGTAAGATAGAGAACCACAACATCACAGTTGATTGAACCTCGCTGCTGTTAGTGAGTCTAAATGAGGTATATGCACAGGCTGAGCTAATCCTACATGAATACAGAGTGTTTCATACAGTATAAGGTTGCAAAGGTTCCTCTTTCACATAGCTATAAATAATATCTTACCTTTGCCTTTCACACCAGCCACAAGCTATGAATTCCTCCTGTTGGTCTGTGTTCGGTTGGCTAGTCTTTCCCGCCACAATCCTCAGTATGTCACAGCATTGCATTAGTTCAGAATGTGAAGAGCAGTATTGTAACCAACTGACTAGGTATCCCCCTTTCCTTCCCTAACTCTGAAGGAAACTCTGTTTTCCTCTGTCCTTTGCTATCCTTTCAGCACTCCTTCTTTCCCAGGGTGTGACCAGCGAGCCTGCAGTGTCTGCAGTGAGCAGCCTGCAGCCCCACAGACAGAGACAGGGTTGGCCTGCTTGGTTCAGGAATGTGCCTGGATGAATCTGGACTCCCAGCACCTCACACTCCAACTAGGCCAAAAATATCCTGGACTGTTCTGGGAGGGTTCTGTCCTCAGAGTTCACCGATGGAGAAAACAATCATCACAGATCAGGATGTAACACACACAGAGCTCTGTTCTTTCCCAGTGAGTTCCCCTGTACCTGCGTTGAGTGTGGAGGCAGAGGGCTTGGTGAGAGGGTGACTGGGGAGAAAGCAGAGTGCAGCATCAGACAGGGGTATTTGTGCTGTTTCAGCCACTCGCTGATCTGCTCCCACTGTCACCCTGGGCAACTCCGTCAGCACCTATGCTGCTCCTCCTCTCTGGGACACAACTATAGAGAGACTATAAAGAGAAATTTCCCACCACTCAGTGGAGAGAAAAAGGATGAGGAAGGGTACCATCTAGCCCACCAGGTAAAGCAGTCTGTTCGTCTCGGCTCTAAAGAGCCTTAGTCTCTCAGGTTACAGCAGCCATGCAGTCGTCTTCGCAGACAGACAGTGTCTCGTCAAATCAGCTGTAAGTGATGACCTTGCTCTCAGGATGCAACCGGAACCTTCCGGTCTGGGGCCCGTCTCTTCTTCAAGACAGGAGCGAGACAGACAGACCTATAAGACTAGATGAGACGAGTAGGTTTGGTTAAGCTCTTCGGGCACACTGGTTAAATAGGACAGACCCCTTAGGGTTGAACCAGTATCCCCTGTAATCTGGGTAAGAGACAGATCCCCGTTGACTGCTGTTAAATTCTGTCAATAAGCCTTTCCACAGTAACAAGGCCCCAGCATCTCCAACCAATGCCCATATCAAACCCAATTACACATTGAGGTTGAAATGAAAGCCCCTCTATAGGGTGGTGCCATGTGTCCTGTTAGCCAGAGTTATGACACCATTACAGAGAGAGGAGCAGAGACAGGACATTGTAAGGATGAGGCCAGATATAACCTCTTCATTGAATAGCTATTTAATTAGGCCATGACGTTGTCCTGGGGCATGTTCAGTGAGGGAACGAACATTACCCCAAAATTAGCCATTTACTTTTGAGTATGGAATGGTGACTAGAGATATCACCTTGATAAAATGTGAGAAAAGAGCAGTGAACAGGAATACGTTATGAAATTAACATGTTCCAATACTGATCTATGTAAATGACAGTTCATCTGTGAAGGCTGGTTGCCAGGGACGACTGACCTCAGTTGTGATGTGGTGTGAGAGGTGAGGTGAAAGTCAAGAGTGGTTGAAGAAGATTCAACGGCAATACCTAGTGGTTGATCTGAGAATAACCATAGGTTGAACTATCTGACCGTGTTCCACATTACACATGCATGAACCCACACGCGCACACACCACAGGCACACACACACCACAGGCACACACACACACCACCGGCACACACACACACCACAGGCACACACACCACAGGCACACACACACACCACAGGCACACACACCACAGGCACACACACCACAGGCACACACACACACCACAGGCACACACACACACACACACACCACAGGCACACACCACACACCACAGGCACACACCACACACCACAGGCACACACACCACACACCACAGGCACACACACACACACACCACAGGCACACACACACACCACAGGCACAACCACACACCACAGGCACACACACACACACCACAGGCACACCCACACCACAGGCACACACACACCACAGGCACACACACCACAGGCACAGGCACAGGCACACACACACCACAGGCACACACACACCACAGGCACACACACACCACACCACACACCACAGGCACACACACCACAGGCACACACACACCACCGGCACACACACACACACACCACAGGCACACACACCACAGGCACACACACACACACACACACACACACACACACACCACCGGCACACACACACACACACACCACCGGCACACACACACACACACACACCACCGGCACACACACACACACACCACCGCACACACACACACACACACACCACCACACCACCACACACACAAACACACACCACCGGCACACACACACACAAACACACACCACCGGCACACACACACACAAACACACACCACCGGCACACACACACACACACACCACACACACACACACACACACACACACACACACACACACACACACACCACCGGCACACACACCACCGGCACACACACACACACCACCGGCACACACACCACCGGCACACACACCACCGGCACACACACACACACAAACACACACCACCGGCACACACACACACAAACACACACCACCGGCACACACACACACACACACACACACACACACACACAACCGGCACACACACCACCGGCACACACACACACACACCACCGGCACACACACCACCGGCACACACACACACACACACACCACCGGCACACACACCACACCACCACCACACACACACACACACACACACACCACCGGCACACACACCACCGGCACACACACCACACACACACACACACACCGGCACACACACCACCGGCACACACACACACACCACCGGCACACACACCACCGGCACACACACCACCGGCACACACACACACACACACACAAACACACACCACCGGCACACACACACACAAACACACACCACCGGCACACACACACCACACGGCACACACACACACACACACCACCGGCACACACACCACCGGCACACACACCACCGGCACACACACCACCGGCACACACACACACACACACACACACACACACACACACCACCACACACACACACACACACACACACACACACACACACACACAACCACACACACACACACACACACACACACACACACACACACACACACACACACACCACCGGCACACACACACACACCACCGGCACACACACACACACCACCGGCACACACACACACACACACCACCACACACACACACACACACACACACCACCGGCACACACACACACACACCACCGGCACACACACACACACACCACCGGCACACACACACACACCACCGGCACACACACACCACCGGCCAGAGGATGATTCATACAGACAGAAATGACTTTACTCTCCCTCTACAGATATTTCACCAGTCTTTAATGTCCTGAGGCACTGCCATGCCCAAAGCCCTGGGCTATTTGTCCTCTGATCACTCATGCCTCAGTGAATTAAGGAGCCACAGAGTTATAACTGGGGGCCACGGTCGGGCAGCTAAAGACAACTAACCACTGCCCAGCCATAATTAGACACATAAATAGTAGAAATCAATAGAGCCATTACTGTGTGTCGGGCCACAACAGCCTGGGACGGGACGGCCCCCAATGTGTTACTTTAGTCAGCCATGTGTGTCTACCGTGTCTACCATCTCTACTCAGTGTCATTCATCTCCCTCTACACTTCTCACAACAGCCACAGGGTTACTGTATGGACACTCCTGTCAAACTCATATGGCATCTGTAAAAAATAATAGCTATAGAAACCACAGAATACTTTTTAAAACGGGTCTATTTCTCTCTGCTCAAGCTACAGGGTAATATAATATACAGTAGACCTAATGCAGCTAGCACAAAGCACAGCCAACCCACTTTACAGTGGATAGGGGGAGAATCCACTCCATCGTGAACAATTAGTTTTGCATCTTTGCACAATAGACCAAATGAAATTGCATCAGTCCTCACACTCCCATGTGGTCCATGTGTTCAATAAACGCTGCAGTGAATGAAATTGCTCCAGATCTGCTTTCAGTGGCATACAGCAGATTGAGCTTTCCATTTGAGGTTTTCACACTCAATAATCTGTTAATGTGAACAGCAATATTCAATCACAAAATCCACAGTCACTAACTGGTACAGACCATGATCCTATGAACTCTATGATTTCACGTTTACTGGAGGCGATCCGTACCCTGTCAGAGGCAAAGCACCAGCTAGGACTGAACCTCTCAAGCCCTGTCAGAGGCAAAGCACCAGCTAGGACTAAACCTCTCAAGCCCTGTCAGAGGCAAAGCACCAGGCAGAACTGAACCTCTCAAGCCCTGTCAGAGGCAAAGCACCAGACATTATGGGCCTGGAGGATCATTTGAGGGATATTTTCAGGTTGGATGACGTCCCCAGTGTGATGACACACATACAGAAGGTCTATAGCATCAGACATGGTGATTTACACTACAAACTGAGAAACACACTCCTACACTTGACAGAGAATTTGAGGAATCCAACCTTGCCAGTAATAAATGCAATATAGAATAATTATTTCCATAGTGTGACAAATGTCTAGAATTTAACAACTAAGACAAATTCATGGAAAATGCTGCCCATGTCTTTCACGGTTATCAAATCAAGCCATTAAAAGGACAAGAACAGACACAAAAGAATAGACACCACAGAACAGAGACAATACAATACACAAATGTCAGAACATTTTGCAAATTAAACTTAAATCCATGAAGCATGCAGAAGGGATGTTCAGTGTTCCACGGAGCTCGGTTGGGAGAGTGAAAATCTCAGCGCCAGAATTTCCATTTATAAAAGAGAGAAGCTTAGAAGCCCATCAGGAGATTCCAATCAATTCCACACTTCCAAACCAACCACTGGGAATTCTGCATGGGGGCTCAATGACAACACTATATTGCTTACACTGACTTTCTCTTGTTAATAAGCATTTGCTCATTCCTCCCTCTGTGCCAATCAAAACTTTTCCTGTCTGAGAAATGAGGGAAACCTGCAGCATATTTCTGCAGTGTCTCCACTCCCAGTGTCTGACAGAATGCGGCAGGCAGGCAGGCAAGCAGGCAGGCAGGCAAGCAGGCAGACAGGCAAGCAGGCAGGCAGGCGAGGAGCTGCTGTCATGGGAATTTAAATCAGTAGGAACAGACCAAGTGTTTCCCTCCAGAGGGGCATTGGAAACAACTCGGAGGTAAACAGGATCCTCCCTCTGCCTCATGAAGAGAGAGACAAATGACAAGAGACAAACCACAAGCAATCCACAACTCATAAACTATTATCCACCTCAGCTGTTTTTCCCTCAGCCAACTTCCTTCTCAAGAGATACTGCACATGCAAATACAATAAGTATACCAAACATTAGGAACAGCTTCCTAATATTGAATTCCCTCAATTCGACAGCGCATGGACTCTCACCAGGATTCACCTGGTCAGTCTATGTCATGGAAAGAACAGATGTTCTTAATGTGTTGTATATGCAGTGTATGTCAATGCTTTATCTTTCAGCCTACAATGAAAGTGTATACATTTTCAAGGTGTTATCTGTCGTAATATATTTTGCCAACCGAATCTTCTGAGGCATTACCTTGCACCTTCTTCTATAGTCTCCTCCCGGTCTTTTTCTTCTTCTATGGTCTCCTCCCTGTCTTTTTCTTCTTCTATGGTCTCCTCCCTGTCTTTTTCTTCTTCTATGGTCTCCTCCCTGTCTTTTTCTTCTTCTATGGTCTCCTCCCTGTCTTTTTCTTCTTCTATGGTCTCCTCCCTGTCTTTTTCTTCTTCTATGGTCTCCTCCCTGTCTTTTTCTTCTTCTATGGTCTCCTCCCTGTCTTTTTCTTCTTCTATGGTCTCCTCCCTGTGTTGTCCGGCAGCCTCCAGTTCCAGCAGTACCTGTTCATGTTCAGCCAGGCATTTAGCCTCCTGACCAAGAGGTATGCAGCTGCAGCAGGTTCCCATCCTGGACCCACTAGTCTCTCCTCTGCTGCCCTGCTGCTGGCCACCCTGCTCTGTCTCTGACCGTCTGGACCATGACTGGCCCATCCTCTATAATGTAGCTCACCACAGGAAGAAGATTGTCTCATCTCTGCCCTGACAACTGTTAATGTGTTCATTGCACGCTCCAGAGTTAAATATATAAAATGTCCATTTGGTGAGTGATGGAATGCCTGTTTCCCAGCTCTGCAGTACATAGCCACCCACTGTATCAGCCTCTCAATCCACTCTTTGTCCTGCTCCCTTTCATTCAGTGCAGTGTTATACCCCCAACCCTGTCTGTGTCCTTAAACTGCCATCGCCCTAATCGGTCACCACGAACATGTTGACATGACAGCTGTGTTCCTAACGCCTTGGCCTTGAGTGGCTGTTCAAACCATTACACAGGTTAGGACAAGATGAATGTGGAAACTGGAGACCTGGATGGACATTTAGACATGACACCAGTGTATTTGTGACTAATGACAAAACAGCCTTACAGTAGTAGTAACCAAAACATCTATGGCTCCTTGAAAAGTGCTTTATAAAACCTATTTATTATTTACTAGTATTAACGTTAACCTGTTAATAATCTGCCCTTGAACAAGACACTTAACCCTGATTGCTCCACTTGTACATGCAGTGAAACAGGACAAATATAAGCCCCTATTTGATATGTCATTTCTTTTAGAATGGATCCTGGCATCTTCAATAACTCCAGACAGACTACGTGCTCAGGGGCAGTGTTAAGCTAACACATTGTTTCCTCTCCTACTTCCACAGGATAAATGATTCATTCTGCAGCAGGTAGAGTATTCTCAGAGAGGAGAGCACTATAGCCCCTGTACCTCTACTGCAGCTCCACTGCAAACAGCTTCTGTCAAAACAGGAAATCATTCAAAAGTCTTGTCACGGCAAAGGGCCCTGCCACAGCCTCTGCCTACTGCCTCCAAAACTTCAGAATAATCATTACACCCTCATTCTCCAAACATCAGGGAGGGAGAGAGCCAGGGAGAGAGGGCCAGAACACAGGAGGGCATGACTATCCTGCCTCTCCTCTCGGGAACATCACACACACATCGCTAGAGCTGCCAGTTCAGCCCACACACGGACTGTCAAAGTGCTTCTGAGTTGAACAGCTACGCAAGAGACGTATTTGTTTTGATTATGATTTAGCTGAGTGATGAAATACTGTATCACCTAACAAATCCAAGTATGTATTTGGGGATGGAAAAGTGACTGCCTGGTAATGCTGCTGATGCCATGGTGGTGAGTGGCATGCAGGTGAATGGAGGTTGACACACAATGCAGAAGAGCCCAGTCATTCACTGATTACAGCCTTCAGCATGGCAAGGAGCGATTCCAGAGTGTTTGGAGAGCTTGACATACACACTGGGGGGAGCTAGACAAAGAGAGGAGACAAAACCCTCTCAGAATTACTAATGGCAGGTGAAGGTCACAGCATGGTCTTAACAAAAAGCTGAGAGAGGAGTAGAACAAGGACTGTTAATTACACACTGGATCAGACAGACAGCACATCTCACCAACATGCTGAAGTGTGAGAGACAGGGCGTGAGGATTCTTTGTAGCCATCATAGCCAATGCATACAGAGATGTTTGTGTACTTGGAAACAAATGGAAAAGCCAGCTTTAAGCCACCCTGCAGTCTGACCTCTCATAGATGCCCTGGGTTGAATGAAACAGCCACAGGGTTGAGCAGTGGGAACTGTGGAATTCCACTTCTCAGCATGAAACCTCTAAACACCACTACTGGTATGTAAGAGTGGGTAGCAGTATAGTTTCAGACTAGCCAGAGAAAGGACTATGAAAACTGTAGATTATTGGCCCAAATCCCAGGGGGGCATAAATGCTTCATATAACCTGGAATAAAATACCTTCACAGAAAGAGGATGTTTACTCTGTGGTCAATCTTTCTGCATATGAGAGAAGATGAACAGCTCTTTGAAAGGAGTTTTCAACTTTATATTAGTTTCAATGGGATAACAGCAGTTAAACCCACCACCAGTCTACTGCATTGAGAGCAGCTTGGCTGCGGCTGATACAGGGAGGTCTGTCTGATTGGTATTCAGTGGCATGCTTCTTATCACTCCCCCGTCATCTCTCCATCTGCCACTTGACACAGAAATATCTGAATTTCAATCAATTCCATAGTTCTTGGAGCAAACATGACATTAATGGACAAATTCCACACTGTCCAGACCATCTTACCTACAGTACATCCACCTGAGGGAATCAGGACTTAGTTCTGTGTGGTCAATTGAACTGTTATGAGGCCATAATGATTAAAGTAATGAAAGTGCATTCTGTGTCTGTGGTGAATATAGGCTTTCCTAGAAAGCACACCACACCTGCCAACACTGAGTCATAACAAAGACAGAAATGACAGCCATCACCACGTTGCTGTAAGAATAAAATAGAAGTGTGTTTCCTTAGATTTACCTTCCAGAAAAATTCAACACGACTCTTTCTTCCTGTGGTACCAGGATGAAAGGAACAGTTGGGGATACACTTTAAAAGGAAGTCGTTTTTTTTACACTCTATTAAAAACTGATCCACTAGGGTCAAGCAGCCCCAGTGAAAGGAGAAGTACAAAGGACAGCTAAAGTTCTTCCACTCTCTGTGGCAGTTTGAAAGTCAGCACTGAATTGCAAAGGTATTTTTGGCAGTTTCAAAAGCACTCAAGAGTTGAATACAGGTACTGGTGTAACCGTCAAAAACTGTTGAATTTGCTACACTTGACTAGGTTTGCTGAGCAGATTAACCTTGTCATCTGCATTGATGGAGATGATCATTACCATTCAAACACATGTTCCTTCAGAACAAGGGGATCTTGGTATGCTGAGACCAAAGGTCAACTAAAGCATGGTGACGTTAGTTTGTAGCCTTCCTTCACTTGGAGACTTGGATCTCTGCACCGGTGAAGCGTGGATTTGCTGTATACAGAAAGAGAATGCTTTATTAGTGGAGCCTAGAGATAAACACCTGTAGGGAAACTGAGCTGCATTCAATCTCCATTTAAAGTGTTTTGCTTCACTTCACTTCACTTCACGGCTAATTAACTCATTCTTCCCAGAGTGCCGTTATACCACAGAACAGACGATACCAATTAGAAGACTGGTGGCAAATAAACAGAGATCTGAGATAAATAATAAAAGATTGATGGAACCATCATTTCTTATTAAGGACAAAAGTGGAAGGATATAGAAGAGAGGGAGTCTTGGTGGGTCTATATGGATATCGTACACTTCCCCCTGTCAGTCCCGCAGGTTTGCAAACCCCAAACAATAGCAACATTGTCCCAACAGGACACCATTGTACCTCAATTGGATAATTTCTCCCCTTGGGGAGCTATAGAGCTGCACTTTTCCCAAAGCATCGACTGCTCCAGCTATGTTTTCTGGGGAAAAACTGGGAAAACCACTTCAAAGGCTCTAGTGTAGCTACTTAAAACAAAGTGAAAGAACATTCATATCTTCAGAGTAGATTTGATCAAAATAAATACCTCTCTCAGTCTGAGTAGAAAGAATTCTAAAGAAATGCAAGTCAGGAATATAGTGCCAGATTAAAGTAACAGCCAAAGAGCCCTGGTCCACTCTGAGACAGGAGAGGTTATCTAACTAACCCACCATGTTAGAGAGCACTAGGCAGACCTCCATTCCTCCACTGACCTACATGTAAATTAATGTGAGTTTTACTACGACCGCGCTGCCCGTCTCAACAATCCCTTCTTTGTATTCTAGCTCCGCTGGTTTCCACCAGCAACCTGCTACACAACCAGCAGACCGTTGTCACGGCAGCGCCATGTGGACTTGGATTCCGCTCAGCCTGTCACAGCATGCTCCATGGACAGCAGGGGGGAGGGAGGAAGGGGGGGACCCCAAAAGCCTATACAGACAGCTCCATCCAATGATGGAGTGTGATGGAATGATGGGAGACTTCAACCTAAAGTGCTACTGTTTGGATGAAACCTCAACCACATCTGTCAGTCATGGAGTAAATATGACTGGTTTAAAAAGAGTTTCTCTTTTTGACAGGGGCTATCAGTCATATAAAGCTTGACTTCACAGTTGACTGTCATATTTCTGAGAGTCTGGAGGTTTGATGAATTAACCAGCCCATGCCTCCACTCATGGTGCTTAATTTGCTGAGTGCGAGGGTGACCGGGCAGGCAGGTGGGCTATGCATTCAACGACTCGCCCATAATTACCTTAAAAGACACATGGCGCCGTCCAAGATGGCAGTAAATCAAATTAAACTCCACTGTGAAGTATTGAAGAGCCCACCATTAGGTGAAAATAACAGAAGCCACATCAGCAGAAATGAATGATTCCCCAATGAGGGATAATAAAGAGGCCAAGCACATCACAAGGACAAACTTAACATCTCTCATTGGCTGTTCCAAGACATGAACACATGTTCATATTAAATGGTTAAAGAAAAAAAAAATAAGTCCTTGGTTGCACATGTAGTTACTTGGAAACTACAGTTCCGGACCTGGTGTAATTACATGCAACTACACTGCAGTAACTAACCTTACGTAAAGTAGCAGTAGAGTGGAACAAAGAGAACACAAGAGTGTGTCAAGTTTGAGTTGTGTTGAAACCACAGCCATACTTTATGGGAATTCTAATGTCAGAATAGGGTTGTAGGACAGTCGTGACTTGGCCTGTCCCTGTCGTCTGCTGTTACCGAACCCACCAATGTTAAAACAGCACAATGACAAAGACACAATGTCCAGCTAGTGCCAGAGAAGACCAAAACAGGATCCTTGCTTCCATCAAGTCATTTCAGCAACAAATAACCAATTGATTTTACAGCCAGGCTGACAGTTGGGCCATCATAGATCTCCGGGTTGGCCTGTTGTTCTCTTTTCTCAGCGGCCAGAGAGACTGGCACAATGACTCCCTTCATGCAGCACACAATCAAAGTGTCAGCTATAACAAATTTCTGCAATCATTTTCTTTGCCCTTTTAAAAACTCACATGTCTGAATGCCAGCTTCCTGCCTCAGTCATTTCTATAGTGTTTACATAAGGTGCGTTGAATTGTCTGTGTTACGAGTCCTCCATCTCAGAGCAACACATTTCCAATGCAACATAGGGAGCAAGACAGCGGCACAGACAATGTATGATATGATCTTGCACTGGGCTGTTTAGTTGGCAGGTGGGAGGACATGGATATCAGTGCCTTACATACAGGTAGGTGTGTGCTGTGCTGAATGAGTTATACTCCCACGGTCCCACCAGTCTAAGTCTGTCTGAGACTACTGAGGAACACACCAGACTTGAATGGGCACCCACCCATCCACACCAGTGTTGCTAAGCACTAGAAAGCATCTGTCTGCAACCACAGAACACTATTAATTAGTTATTACAACTGCTTTGAGTCAGGAGATATTAACAATATTAGCACAATAGTGTTATACTGAGGCTCATGTTTGTGCTGTGTGCCGCTTGGAACAGACTGTTTGCTCCCAATAATTTCCTACATTCAACAAACAAGAATACAACCATAGCAGTACAAAGCACTTTATGGCAGGCTCTCTGATTGGGGCAAGTGAGACAAACTAAAAGAGGCATGACTGTGGACAGAGTTACCAGTGTTTTCCAAAAGTACATAGAGTGGCCAGACAAATAGAAAAAGTAGCCAGCCAGACGCTCAACATTTTTTGCCAAAAGAGCTCTATTTTTGTGGCCTGGGTGATGAAACGGAGGAAGTGACAGATATAGCGGAGGCAATCAATGAAATGATGCTGTCCAGGTGAGTCCGATGAAGCGCTGGTGCGCGTAACGATGGTGACAGATGTACATAATGATGAGCAGCTTGGCGGCCTCGACCACCAGAGAGGCGGAGCGGGTGCAGACATGACAGTCTAGGGCTAGGCCTAGTTGATCAAATTATATATTCTATTAAAACAAAAATAGAGTAAATACATTTTTAAAAAGGTTGTTTGTCCACGTTTTATTATTTTATTTAAATTAATTGGAGTTCGAAATTCACAACAATGTTTAAACCACATCAGGAGACCACTTTTGAGGATGTTAGGGTGTAATTACCCTTTAATTAAAGTGTGCACCTAGCAAGAGGTTGTTGTTTAGCTGCGTTTGTAGCAAAAGTGATGAGTTTGCAAAACAAATACCCATCGGATCGATAAAAATAATTATGATATCATTCTGCCAGGAAAGAATATGCTACTTTGCAGTTAACATTTAATGTTTTTTGGGAAAGCCTTTCCATCTACCAGAAGACTGTTTTCATTAACATCATCGCTAATGGCTAGACTCACGCAACACACACACACACACACACACAGGGGTAAGCATGGCACACCGGTATTTGGAGAGTTTCTCTCATTTTGCAGATCTTCTCAAGATCTGTCAAGTTGTATGGGGAGCATCGCTGTACAGCTATTTTCAGGTCTCTCCAGAGATGTTTGATCGGGTTCAAGTCCGGGCTCTGGCTGGCCCACTCAAGGACATTCAGAGATTTGTTTTCCGAAGCCACTCTTGCATTGTCTTGGCTGTGTGTTTAGGGTCATTGTCCTGTTGGAAGGTGAACCTTCGCCCCAGTCTGTGGTCCTGAACGCTCAGGAGCAGGATTTCATCAAGGATCTCGCTGTACTTTGCTCTGTTCATCTTTGCCTTGATCCGGACTTGTCTCCCAGTCCCTGCCGCTGAAAAACATACCCACAGCATGATACTATCACCACCATACTTCACCATAGGGATGGTGCCAGGTTTCCTCCAGATGTGAAGTTGGTCAGAGTCCTTAAGGTGCCTTTTGGCAAACTCCAAGCGGGCTGTCATTTGCTTTTTACTGAGGAGTGGCTTCCGTCTGGCCGCTCTACCATAAAGGCCTGATTGGTGGAGTGCTGCAGAGATGGTTGTCCTTCTGGAAGGTTCTCCCATTGCCAAAGGGGAACTCTGGAACTCTGTCAGAGTGACCATCGGGTTCTTGGTCACCTCCCTGACCAAGGCCCTTCTCCCCCGATTGCTCAGTTTGGCCTGGCCGGCCAGCTCTAGGAAGAGTCTTGGGGGTTCCAAACTCCTTCCATTTAAGAATGATGGAGGCCACTGTGTTCTTGGGGACCTTCAATGCTGCAGACAATTTTTCAAACCCTTCCCCAGATCTGTGCCTAGACACAATTCTGTCTTGGAGCTCTACGGACAATTCCGTCAACCTCATGGCTTGGTTTTTGTTCTGACAACTGTGGGAAGTTATATAGACAGGTGTGTGCCTTTCCAAATCAAGTCCAATCAATTGAATTTACCACAGGTGGACTCCAATCAAGTTGTAGAAACATCTCAAGGATGATCAATGGAAAAAGGATGCACCTGAGCTAAATTTTGAGTCTCATGGCAAAGGGTCTAAATATTAGGTATTTAGTAAATAAGTTATGTTTTTTTGTTTTTATACATTTGCAAACATTTCTAAAAACCTGTTCTTGATTTGTCTTTATGGGGTATTGTGTGTAGATTGATGAAGGAAATAAATAATTTTATCAATTTTAGAATAAGGCTATAACGTATCAAAATGTGGAAAAGAGGTCTGAATACTTGCAAATTCACAAGCATCATTCCTCTCTGTAAGAAATTTGACCGCAACCAGAGATCTATATGAGGAGATGCTCATGTCTCCACCCTAACAATGGGAGTAGTTGTCCCAAAGGCGGGAAGACAGGCGACAAGCTTAGGTCCAAAATAAGCCCACAGACATGCATTGGGCTTGTTTTGGACAGATTTTGGTGACAGGGAAACCTCTCCCTTCGCCTCTTCCTCTCTGCTACGTTTCCCCATTATTGCTTGCTTTCTGACTGACAGGCACCTATCCTTTCAATAGATCGCTAGAAGATGCATATCGTTCATTCTAGCGGGAGAGGGCTCGACGGACTAGCGAATTTAAACTGTTAAATGACAAGTAGCCTAGTTAAAATGAAGTGGAAAATGTAGGCGGCTGAAAATGAGTCTAACTGGCTAATAAGCTGACAGCCGGTGCTAATGGAAAACACTGATTCAAAGACAGTAAAGTATGAAGGCTAAAACTGCTTCTCCAATAGAAATTGGCTAGCTAAGCTCATGCGTAGAAAAACGTCTTCGGGTCTAACAGTCATTTTGCGCCAAACTCTGCATGTGCAGGAGGTCAAATCAAAGCCACTCCTTCGATATAAAGTCGTTTTTGACACAAAAAAAAGAAAATGTGTCAATTTGTCTAACTACTGATGACATTGGCTCGAATCTAGGTTGTGCTGCTAGATTTTGAGAAAATTAACAACGAAGGAAGCATTTTTCCCTTCTCAAACCCCGGCGTGGTCCGTTTGGTCTGTTTCACAAGTGTTCCCGGAAGTCCCGCGATGTTGCGCCTCTGGGTTTAATAACTCTGTGAATGACTTGCTACCCACCAGAAACAACCAATGGTGGGAGGAGTCCTCCTTCCATTGGTTCACAATGAGGGACCACTGCTCATGCATTCTATGTCTACACTTGCTTTACAGTATCAATCAATCAGATGTATTTACACATCAGCAGATGTCACAAAGTGCTATACAGAAACCCAGTCTAAAACCCCAAACAACAAGCAATGCAGATGTATAAGCACGTGGCTAGGAAAAGTAGACTTGTCAGTTGTCATTGTTAACTTAATCAGTTCGTTTTCAGGGTGGTCTGTTATCTGCTCTGTGTGTATCTCCCTTTTCCAGGAACCCATCTGCTACAGAATTGATTCCCATCAACAATCATGATGTGAAACACTGCAGAAGGAAATACCCAGCTAGATAATGCAAATGGCTCTCTACTGAGTGTCTGGGTAAACAAATAAAATACTGTAGAGAGAGTGAGTGGTTTAATGTTACTTATACAAATATAGCACAGCCTGTTAGTAGCCAAGAGAAAGGTAAAGACTGACAGAATGCTCTGGTAGATATGGTGGATTGGTTTTTGGGAGCCATAATCATTTTCTGTATAGAGAAAGTGTGACTTTCGGGATCCTGTTCTCACTGCCTCAAGACTGTAATCATACTATACATCTCTGTCACCATTAGGTCACAGACACACAAGCCCCTCTCCTGCCCCTTCCTCAGCCACACACACACACACACAAACACACACAGCTAATGGAGAGAGTAGAGGTCTTGCGTATTGGAGGGCGTGAGCTGAATTTCAATAGATTTCTTTCAGTCCTGCTTGGCATTGCCCTTTATTTTCTAAATGATGTGGGCAGAAAGCAAGAGTTAATTGGCATGAGAACTTCAACAGAGCATCAATATAGCCTGTCAACCTATTATGATGTCTGTAATCAAATCACAATATATTGTGATGCAAAACTGAACCATACATGTTCAAACACTCCATGAAGGCGTATCCATGGGATAGATGGGAAATTACATCACATCAGTGTGTGTGTGTGTGTGTGTGTGTCGTAAAGCAGCATCATGTGTGTGTTCAGTCCTCTCTCTTCCTCAAACACAGATGCTCTAAATAGTAAGAAAGTAAATTAAAAGTAGGATATTATCTAGCTACAGATCCTGAAGATAAGCAAACATGACCTTACTCCAAACAATATAGGATTAGGTTACGTTGGTCAAACACAATAATTTTTTTCATTCATCTCACCTTTGGGGATTGCTGTCAAAATAACAGGAAATGCATTTCAAGGTGCTGGTTTATAATAGGCCTGGGTAATTTCTGTCTGAAACCTAAAGTAAGCATAGGCTACTGATGCATAGGTTAGGCTAAAAGTGTAAAGACAGCAGTCTATGATTTTACAAAACTATAGATAAATGACTTAATAAATCATAATAAAATGGTCCTGAAAAATACAATTAGTGGTTGGCAATCAGTGGAGGCTCCTCAAAGGAAAAAGGGGAGGACATAAAAATAAAAATGGTAAAACATTTAAAAATATAAATATAATCATGTCACCAAATAATTGATTAAAACACACTATTTTGCAAAGAAGGTCTCCAGTAGAACCATGCTGTAGCCGGAGGACAGCTAGCTTCCATCCTCCTCTGGGTACATTGACTTCAATACAAAACCTAGGAGGCTCATGGTTCTCACCCCCTTCCATAGAAATTATGACAACTCCGAAAGACGTCCTCCAACCTATCAGAGCTCTTGCAGCATGATCTGACATGTTGTCCACCCAATCAAAGGATTAGATAATTAATCTAGTACCGAAAGCATAGGCTACAGCTAGCTAGTACTGCAGTGTATAAAATGTGGTGAGTAGTTGACTCAGAGAGATAAAGACAGTAGTTGAACAGTTTTGAACAAAATAACTTATTCCAAAATGAAAGAGAAGCAAGAGAGAAATAGAGAGGAGATTTTCATTTTAATATTTTTTCACTTTCAGTTTCACTTAAAGTTACTTAGCTAGCTAGTTTAGCCTACTGGAACACCCTGCTCAAACAGAGGGATGCTATGTTAGCTATCTGGCTTTGACTATCCAACACATGGAACTCTTCCAAGTCAAGGTAAGCTTTTGGTTTTACTAATTTAATTCCAGCGGGGCCGGCCGGTGTAACTGCTTACTGACTGTACACTAACGTTACTGTATTATTGTAGTGGGTTTACTAACGTGTCAGTTCAATTAGCTATGCTGACTATGACGTTACTTTAGCTAATATGTGACAATGATGTTGCTGTGTGTAGAGGTTTGGCTTGATGTGCTGTGCATTGAAGTCCAGAAGCAAAGGGAAGAGGTGAGAAGAGAGTGCATAGATGCTAGAATGATTACAATGTGCCTGCTATGTAAGTGAACTGTGTTAACGCATGGTCAGGGGTGTGTGTATTCATTCCACCTATTCTGTTGAAAAAAGAAATCTTAAAACGGAAGCAAACTGAACAAAACAGGGATAAACATACCTGAATTTGTCCAACAGAAACTCTAGTTTGCAACTTTTGGACTAATGATTACACCCTATATCAGCAAGCAAGAGTGTGCAAGGCTGTATTGAATGTCACTGTCTGTCACCTCATTTGTCTCTTGACCTGTGTGCAATTCATAGGCTAGGTTGTAGCAACCTCATGATGAGTATAGGGAAAATTTTAGTATCATGTAGTAGCCTAAACCTATTGCTGTTACATTGAACTGGGTGAATGAAATATGAATGACAGTCATCCAATTTGCTGTAATAAAATAAGGCCAAGATCATGGGGAAAAACTCTTAAACGGCTCTGACCGCCACTGTTGGCAATGACATTGCAAGATAGTGTATCATATAAAGCCTGAATAGCCTAACATAGCAGAAATCCCTGAGTAAAGTTGTAGGCTATGCTATGCTATACAGCATGTTATCGTTCAGCCTGTAGCCTAATAGTGGTCTCATGAAGGGCTCGTCAGGAGCAATAGGCTCTCTCTGAATTTCTGTGACATTCAGAAAACCTAATCAACAAACCAATACGTTCTGTCCTAGTGCAACATTGTATCCATGAACACCTGGGGTATTTTTATGTGTAACCGTGAGAAAGAAAGTGATGGTTTGCATTGCAACGTCATCATTGCTCAACCCGCTGCAATTGATGCATTTAAAAGACTGCATGCCTTCAAGCGTGCTACCGACACAACAATACTCCTACAGCTATGAGCTATTTGAGCTCGAATCGGACGTTATTGGAGTCACGCACCTCCCATACATTAACAACATAAAACTGCACTCACTCAATGAAGTAGCTGGCCCCCTCGTCCGAGAATCCTTCTTCCCATCCCAGTGGTAAATCTAAAACATGAATACAATGGGCTGCGTGAATCTATACATATCTAGAAGCGGTAGGCTAAAGCACAATGTGTACTGCAGTCATGAAATATCGTATTATTAATTCCTGCGCGTACCTGATCGTATCATGTGTCCAGAGTTGACAGGTTCACTCGTACGAGGATGGAGCCAAGTAGTGCTGTGAGTTTTATCACTGAAAGAAAGACACCTGTTACTGGACGAGGATAACGTGAATAACTGCGCAATTAACCCGTTTCATCAGTAAAACTTAAAGTTAAATCATCACAGTGCATGCTCACCTGATGAAGAAGACCCTACCATCTCGATAAACTCCATAGGACCAGTGGTCAGGTAGAGTGTCCCGCCCGAGCGGTGCCGCCATGATCCCGGCTTCTTGTTCAAGCTATTACATGCTCTAATCCCCTCCGCAGAGTTTTCAGTCCAATGATCACCGCTAGGGCTGTATACTTTTAAAGGGGAAGACCAAACTTGTAAAAAGTCCTAAAGCCAGCGCGTCTTTGTGCCACTTTTAGCCGACGAAAAGGGGGGTAGACATACCAAAGCGTGCGTGGTTGGCTGTGGTTGAATCAAATGCGGTGCGTAAAACATGGTTCTCCAATTCAGTTCAATCAAGCGCAGTATTGTTATGGGGTGCAGCTACAGTAATTACACATAAGGAATGCGTTGAAAAGATTTCAGCATTAACACCGTGTTATTTGAGAAGATTAACATTCCTAAACAAGTCCATCACACGTAAATTCCAAAACTCAACTGAACGATTTTTCCTGCAGTAGTGACGTCACCCACAGTAGCCTAAACTACAAATTATATAGCATTTCCTGATGAATCTAAGATAGCCTTTAAACCTATGGCCTGTGGAACATACAGGTAGCTGGCAAAATAAAGACAACACCAACATATAGTGTCTAAATAGGGCGTTGGTCCACCACGAGCCGCCAGTACGGCTTCAATGCGCCTTAGCATAGATGTGTTTGGATGGATGCGATATTCCATTATTTATTTTTTTGTTTATGGTGGGGGATGCTCAGGTTCATAATCTCCCATACAGTATTCACACCAATCGATTTTTTTTCCCACAATTTGTTACGTTGCAGCCTTATTCTAAAATTGATTAAATTATTTTTTCCACTCATAAATCTACACATAATATTCCATAATGACAAAGCATTATGCTCCATTGTTAAGAATTAAAAACATAAATGTCTTATTTACATAAGTGTTCATACCATTTGCTATGATTCTCGAAATTGAGCTCAGGTGCATCCTGTTTCCATTGACCATCCTTGAGATGTTTCTACAACTTGATTGGACATAATTTGGAAAGCAACACACCTGTCTATATAAGGTCCCACAGTAGACAGTGCATGTCAGAGCAAAAACCAAGCCATGAGGTCAAAAGGAATTGTCCGTAGAGCTCCAAGACAGATCTGGGGAAGACTAACAAAAAATGCAGCATTGAAGGTCCCCAAGTACACAATGGCCTCCATCATTCTTAAATGGAAGAAGTTTGGAACCACCAATACTCTTCCTAGAGCTGGCTGCCCTGGGGAGGTGGGAGAACCTTCCAGAAAGACAACCGTCTTTGCAGCACTTCGCCAATCAGGCCTTTATGGTAGAGTGGCCAGACAGAAGCCACTCCTCAGTAAAAGGTACATGACAACCCACTTGGAGTTTGCCAAAAGGCACCTTATGACCATGAAGAACAAGATTCTCTGGTCTGATGAAACCAAGATTGAACTCTTTTGCCTGAATGCCAAGCTTCACGTCTGGAGGAAACCTGGCACCATCGCTACGGTGAAGCATGGTGGTGGCAGCATCATGCTGTGGGTATGTTTTTCAGCGGCAGGGACTGGGAGACTAGTCAGGATTGAGGGAAGGATGAACAGAGCAAAGTACAGAGAGATGCTTGATGAAAACCTTCTCCAGAGCGCTCAGGACCTCCGACTGGGATGAAGTTTCACCTTCCAACATGACAACAACCCTAAGTACACAGACAAGGCAGCAGTGGCTTTGGGACAAGTCTCTGAATGTACTTGAGTGGGCCAGCCAGAGCCTGGACTTGAACCTGATCTAACATTTCTGGAGATGGCTGAAAATAGCTGCGCAGCAAAGCTCCCAATTCATCCTGACAGAGCTTGAGAGGATCTGCAGAGAAAAACGGGAGAGACCTCCTAAATACAGGTGTGCCAAACTTGTAGCGTCCTACCCAAGAAGACTCAAGGCTGTAATCGCTGCCAAAGGTGCTTCAACAAAGTACTGAGTAAAAGGTCTATATACTTTTCTAAACTTTTTACTTTTCTAAAGTCACTGAGATCTCTTCTTCCAACCATGAGTAGCCAAAATAATGGGCAACATTTTTATACATGACCCTAAGCATGAAGTTAGTTGCTTAATTTACTCAGAAACCACATATATGTGTGAAAGTAATGCTTTTAATATACTTTGTGTCCCTCATTTAGTCAAGAGTTTCCTTTATTTTGGCAGTTACCTGTAAGGTTATGGAACATTTGTGCCACTTTCACGTGGTAGTCCGAAATTAATTTCTGACTTGCTAATTGGTTGTAGTATAGACTTGCTGCCAGGGGTGTCATGCACCCCAAAAATCTGAGGCACAAAGTAAGTGAAGAAGTCTTGGGGGTGGTCCAGAGGGGGGGGGCATTTTTCAAACACCTGAAACAGCATTTTCCTGCAATTTAGAGCCATAATCATTATACTTAAATCTGTCATGTATATTTTTCTGCATATCTATGCATACTTCTTGAGCTGTCTGTATCATCCTGACTTATGACAAAAAAGAAAATTTAAGAAACCTGCTAATTTGCATCTCTGCTAAAATCTGTGTAAAAGATTGAAAGGAATGTGTCTTATTCAGTACATTGTTATTGCTTGCTTTTCTAAAGTCTAGAAACCTTGCCAGCAGACATGCCAGCAGACATGCCAGCTAAGATATTTAGACAATCTCTAACTTGATAGCCTGAAATGGCTTCTTGGTAGCTAGTTACAGGGTTGAGAGATTGGGAACCTATCTGTGCTAGTTAAAGCCAACTTCATAAAATTGCTAGGTGGCTACTACAGAGAAACAACAGGACAAATCTGATGGGTATGATTCTTCTGCGTACCGCTTTCAACCAGTTAGCAAGTAGTACGTTTCCTAGTTACAACCAGCACGTGAACGCGGCATATGTACATATAAATTGGCCATAAATACAGCTAGGGCATTATAACTTATACAAAGTTTGCGCTGTTAATTTATAACACTGGACACTGTCACGTTCGTCGGATGAATTAGACCAAGGTGCAGCGTGGCAGGCGAACATCTTACTTTATTAAAAATGAACACCGAAAAAACAAAATACAAAACAAATGTACAATTCTGCAGGCTACACAGCATCTATACAAAATCAAGATCCCACAAACTAAAGGGGGAAAAAAGGCTGCCTAAGTATGATCCCCAATCAGAGACAACGATAGACTCTGATTTGGAACCATACCAGACCAAACAAAGAAATAGGAAAACTAGATTGCCCACCCAAATCACACCCCGACCTAACCAAATAGAAATATAAAAAGGCTCACTAAGGTCAGGGTGTGACAGGCACATGATAAGATTGTGCTTCCTTCTAGTGTGGTGCAAAATACATAGCACAAACTATCCAACATGGTCTGCAAAATTAGTCTCTCGATCTAACAGATTAAATGTACAGATGCAGGATCTTAATTTGAGCCAGTTTTCTACATACATCAGGAAATGTGAATTATGTGGATTATAATTTATGGACATTTTTGTAGAGGTTCATACATTTTTCGTTAGGACAAATCAAGTCTGAAATATCAAAGTGGAAATGACTAACTTTAGAAGCATTTTAAACTCAAATCGGGTGAATTCGGAATAAGTGGGACATCATATAAACTGGAACAGCTTAATCCTGACGTTTATTTATTGGTCTGACAAGATAAAATCAAAACTATTGTTACTATGCCTTTGCAGAGAAATAGTGTTGCAAAGGGTTGGAAACTTTCCGGTAAATTTCTGGAAATTTTCCTTGGGAAGTTAAGCCCTGGAATTTGGGGAATCTTTGCTTAAATTCATCAAATAAGTTAGCTTATAACAGTGAACCTTTTTTGTGAGATTCACATGGCAATTCTAGGTCTTTGGTTAAACTATCCCCAATTCAATGGAATTGCAACTCTCTGCATGCACAGTGCATTCTTCCATCACATGTGCAGTGGACTCTTCCATCACATGTACAGTTGATTCTCAAGATCTGGCACATCAATGAGATGCTATTGAGCCCACACTACTACACTGTCTGAGCCATGGACTACATGCTTTTTGGTCAATTTTGATTACAGTACTGGATGGGGTGAATATATTTTATACGACATACATTATTTTTTGTTAACTAGTAAATAGTAGCCTACAGCAAAAGTGTGTTTAAATCATGTCTAACTTGTTAACAATTTCTGCTAGTTAGTTTTTGCTACCATGTGGGTTTTAGCTTGCTTGAGCCTGCTAACTGAAGAGTGTTAATTCACCTGTTTCCATACATGTTTCATTTTAAAACATTTTATCTTACAAAGCAGTTGTTTAATCTAACTCCTTAACTATTTATCTGTACATGGAATTTTATTTTTTTAAACTAATTTCTTCCTAATCTTTACAGGAAAATGCCACGGGCACTATCTGATGTGTGGAAATATTTCACTGCAGCTAATGTAGAAGGAAAAGCTGTGTACATTTGCAAATGCTGTGTCTAATCATATGTGAAGAATGCAACAAAGATGCAGAATCATCTGGCCAAGTGCATAAAGTTCCCTCAGCGCTCACAACAAGCAACCTCTGACAAAAGTATTTTTACCTCTATTCGAGTTGAAAATGATGAATCAGACACCTTATCGATAGCAACAGCTCATGGTCCTCCTGGAAACAGAAATGCTGATGAATGTCTTGCTCGAGCTGTGTATGCAACTGGTTCACCTCTGATGCTCACAGGCAATGTGTATTGGAAGAGATTTCTGAATGTTCTTCACCCAGTATACACCCCTCCAACCAGACATGCTTTATCTACCAATTTGCTGGATGCAGAGTTCAACAGAGTTCAAGTGAAGGCCAAGCAAATCATAGGGAAAGCAGACTGTATTGCAATCATCAATGATGGGTGGTTGAATGTTCGTGGGCAAGGAATAATTAACTACATCATCTCCACTCCTCAACCAGTGTTCTACAAGAGCACAGACACACCAGTCTCTACATTGCAGATGAGCTGAAGACAGTCATCAATGACCTTGGACCACAGAAGGTATTTGCACTGGTGACAGACAATGCAATCACATCACACCCATTGGCTGTGCTGCTCATGCGTTGAATCTGCTCCTCAAGGATACACTCTTACAAGTGAGCCAAGGAAATGTTTAGGTATGTGAAGGGTCATCAAGTTATAGCAGCAATCTACCTCACCAAGCAAAGTGAGAAGAATAAGAGAACCACATTGAAGCTGCCCAGCAACACCCGTTGGGGTGGTGTTGTCATCATGTTTGACAGTCTCTTTGTGGGGAAGTCTCTCCATGAAATGGCCGTATCATAGTCTGCTGAAATGGATAGCCCCATCAAGAGGATGCTCCTGGATGATGTATTTTGGGAGAGAATGGTAAGCAGCCTGAAACTCCTGAAACCTATAGCAGTAGCCATTGTACGGATTGAGGGAGACAGTGCCATCCGGTCTGATGTTCAGACTCTGCTTGCAGATGTAAGAGAAGAAATCCGTACTGCCCTGCTCACTTCACTGTTGATCCAAGCAGAGGAAACTGCAGTTCTGAAATGCATCAAAAAGCGTGAAGACTTCTGCCTGAAGCCCATACATGCCACAGCGTACATGTTGGACCCCAAGTATGCTGGCAAGAGCATCCTGTCTGGTGCAGAGATCAACAAGTTCTATGGTGTCATCACTACTGTGGCTCGCCACCTTGGCCTGGTTGAGGGCACGTTTCTTGGCAGTCTGGCGACGTACACTTGCAAGCAAGGGCTTTGGGATGGAGATGCAATATGGCAGACGTGCCAAAAATATCTCATCAGCCACCTGGTGGAAGGGACTTTGTGGATCTGAGGCTCTTTCCCCTGTTGCCTCCATCATCCTCCAAATCCCACCAACATCAGCCGCGTCGGAGCGCAACTGGTCCTTGTTTGGGAACACACACACCAAAGAACGCAACAGGCTGACCAATACAAAGGTTTAAAAATTGATGGCCATCCCGGCAAATGTGTGGCTTTTTGAGCCTGACAACGAGCCATTCTCAACAAGGTTGGAAAGTGACAGTGAAGATGATGCCTCAGAGTCTGATGTTCAAGAGCTAGACATTGAGGAGGTCCAGGGAGAAGACATGGAAGCCTGAGAGGAAGACAACCAAAGCTTTAGTTTCAAAACTATAATTTTAGATGTATGTTGAAAACGTTTTTGGGAGATGCGATGGATCATTCAATATTCCCTTTCTTTTGTTGTTCAGTGAAATCATCCCATGTGAAGAGTTAACTCATTTAATTAAAGTTTGATTCATAACTAAATTGTTTGTTTTATTTGTATTGGAAGGATTTAATCATTTACAATTGTCTACTTATGATAAGGTAAAAGGTTTGTCTCCATATGGTATGGTAAATATATCCGCTGCAAAAAAAACATCTACATTTAAATGGTATTAATATTAATTCCCATGGAAAGTTTTCACCTCTGAATATTCCCCAAAATGTGCAAGCCTACAGAGAAATCACATGATCAGAATCACATCACTTAATTGTGGGGTGAGCTTCAAACAGGAAGCTCACCCCACGACGCACACAGTAAGATCAGTGACAATTATTTTTCTCCGCTCATTTTTTATTTATTTAATTAAAATTGCAATTTTGACTCATCAGCACCCTTACTTCCCATGGCTATGGACTAATATTTTGGATAGATGTTGAAAGAGGTTACAGAAAGATTCACAACAACAAAAGAGTGATCAAATTACGTCTACATCGGTATAGGCTATGTAAATCTGTATTTCTTTAACGGTAAATATTGCCTGAAGCTGCACTGTCAAAATTGGATACGGACAGAAATTTCCTAAAATATGTATCTGGCTGTGCTGTAATGGGACTATTATCCCATGCCTTACATTGTCCTCACAGTCCTCACACCCCAGGTCCAGCAGCTATCAGGTTTCTCTGAGTGAGAGACTTCCCAGTAACAAGAATACACTGACATGGCAGGACCTCTCTCAAGAGCAGGGCAAGTTCACATAAAAAGAAGCAACTGCTCAGGTGGCCATTGTTGTCATCAGAGAAAGGCTATACATAGCCAGCTTTATTGTGTGGTATGGCTGACAATATGTTAAATGGTAGTAAGTGAATTAATGATGCATCTACAATCCGACTCAATCTCTGTGTGTGTGTGTGTGTATATGTGACAATGTGTGTGTGTGGCATGTACACACAAAGCTGGTTTAGCTGTGGATCTGTTAGCTTCACGTCTCTCTCACTGCAGCTGCAGGCCTTAAGGACAGAGAGCCTTCCCAACCATGACACATTACAATAATGCTTACGCTGCATCAAACAGACCTGCCCAATTTCCTGATGCTGCCCATAAATTTGACTTGGGGTGTGAGGCAAAGCTCAAAGTCACAGTACAGAGTAGAGGAGGCTACATCTCCATAAGTAAAGAGGGAAAAGAGCTGTATCACTGGACATCAAAAAAGGAAGACAACATATAATGTCTGGCCTCTTTCCAATGTATTTATGACAACCTTTATTTTTACTATAGCCATTTGAATTCACGTATTCCTCATGATTCAGATTGAGTGGATTACATCTCAATATATATGGGGTGGCAGGTAGCCTAGTGGTTAGAGCGTTGGACTAGTAACCATAAAGGTTGCTAGATCGAATTCCTGAGCTGACAAGATAAAAATCTGTTGTTCTGCCCTGAACAAGGCAGTTAACCCACTGTTCCTAGGCTGTCATTGTAAATAAGAATGAGTTTTTCACTGACTTGCCTAGTTAAATAAAAAATAGTACTGCCATCAGGCTTTTTTTATTACCAATGCAGTGTTTTATCTAAAAATGTTCTTACTGAACACAGTCTCCTGGTCCAATACATTTTTAAAAGGACTAAAAGAAGAGAAATAACTCTCCATATCCTCGTGGGCTTCCTGTTAGGTAAAGGTTATCAATCTCCTTCCTTCCTGGACTAAAACAACCCAGAGTACACTCCCAGGGAGCAGAAAGCATCAAACATCCCACTGCAATATAAATATTTGATCATTGAATCCCTATGGAGGAGGCTTTGCTGGCCTGTCCCCCATTGGTTTGATGTACTGTTCCTCTGGAATGATGGTGTGAAATCAAACATGCTTCTTCTCCATTGACTACAGATATTATACATCAAATGAGCTCTTTTTGAAAACCTGCCTTGATGATCACTGCTTTGCGTGATATATTGTTGTCTCTACCTTCTTTCCTTTGTGCTGTTGTCTGTGCCCGATAATGTTTGTGCCAAGTTTTGTGCTGCTACCATGTTGTTGTCATGTTGTGTTGCTACCATGCTGTGTTGTGTGTTGCTGCCATGCTATGTTGTTGTCTTAGATCTCTCTTTATGTAGTGTTGTGGTGTCTCTCTTGTCGTGATGTGTGTTTTGTCCTATATTTTTATCTTTAATCCCAGCCCCCGTTCCCACAGGAGGCCTTTTGCCAGGCCGTTATTGTAAATAAGAATTTGTTCTTAACTGACTTGCCTAGTTAAATACATTTTAAATCAAATTTAAAATTAAAACAAACTGAGCCAAAAGTTGAAGAAAATTATGGAGGCTGGCATATTGAGGTCATGTTTCCGTAGTGGTGGTGATCTGTCTTCATTGTTGACTCTGCAAACAATAGGTGAAGTTAGGTGAGCCAAATATCATGCTAATGTTAATTTTATTGCATCAGTATAACACACAAAAATAAGCATTTGAAAATAACTTTTGTAAATGTCAATGGAACATAAAGAATAACTTATTGTTGCTGATGAGTGACAGGAACTCTGAGTGGTGACGTTATACCGTGTTCACATGCTAGTCTGAACTAGGAAACTCTGAAATGTCCATTGAATGTGGCACGTGTATAACTACAACCAGTTAGCAAGTTGGATATTTCTGCGTTTCCTACTTCCCTCTAGCACATAAACGCTGCATTAGGCATTCAAAGCAAGGCTGCTGAGGGAGAGGGCCAGCGATAAGAGGTTGACAGCTCTCCGATCCCATGGGACCACAGTTATAGAGTCCTTGGACAACTCTCCTGACAATCTGCCTTTCTCATTCCACTGAATCCCTCTGCAGCAACTCAGTCCTGGAGACACACCACAAACTCTGGATAACTGTATCTGCAAGTAGCAGTCTGAGGAGGAAAAAATCATGATCATTTTAACTGGGATCAGTCGCTGTACTGCACTAAGTCGTCTATACTGGGGTGGTGTGCATTCACCGAAAGCATTTCAGACAGAGAAAAACTCCAAACCATGAACCCTGGGGCAGAGGGAGACTTAACACTGCAGTCCCCAGTCAACCTTTCTCCATTATTCTCTCTCTCCCTCTAACACACACGGTAGTGATGCACAGTCCTGCACAGCTCTGCAGTATAGGCGCTGCTGCTGATTCCTGCCTCTCCCCTGCCAGAGGCTCACAATGCAGCAAGGTGACTCAATGTTATCGTCCTCTCCTATGAGGCAGCAACTCTGGCTGAATCAGTGCTAGCTGAAGGGGCTCTGCAGTAAATGCAATAAAGATCTTACAGGCAATCTGATATATCACACCAAGATGGCATTTCACTCCTCAGGCACTAAAACCATGCCCCTGTCTAACACAGATACTGATACACCAAGATACACTGATACAAAATCAATATGTGTGACACCTTCATTACCTGTTATTCTTTTAGCAGAATAAAGCTAGCCTCAGTAATGCATGATAAATCTCAAGAAAAAAAAGATCACAGAACAGCTCACCCCTTAGTAATGCTTCTATTTATAGGCTCCTGCTTTCAAGGAACTTTAGGGACCATATTGGTAATATGATCTTGTTTTCTTTGATGACTGAGAGCCAAAATGTACAGATATCTAAACCAGAGGGTATCAAATATTTACAATGATTAATGACAAATTAAAGATGAATTATTATAGCCATTTGAATACACGTATTCCTCATGATTCAGAATGAGTGGATTACATCTCAATATGCACTGCTCAAAAAATAAAAGGGAACACTAAAATAACACATCCTAGATCTGAATGAATTAAATATTCTTATTAAATACTTTTTTCTTTCCATAGTTGAATGTGCTGACAACAAAATCACACAAAAATGATCAATGGAAATCAAATTGATCAACCCATGGAGGTCTGGATTTGGAGTCACACTCAAAATTAAAGTGGAAAACCACACTACAGGCTGATCCAACTTTGATGTAATGTCCTTAAAACAAGTCAAAATGAGGCTCAGCAGTGTGTGTGGCCTCCACGTGCCTGTATGACCTCCCTACAACACCTGGGCATGCTCCTGATGAGGTGGCGGATGGTCTCCAGAGGGATCTCCTCCTAGACCTGGACTAAAGCATCCGCCAACTCCTGGACAGTCTGTGGTGCAACGTGGCGTTGGTGGATGGAGCGAGACATGATGTCCCAGATGTGCTCAATTGGATTCAGGTCTGGGGAATGGACGGGCCAGTCCATAGAATCAATGCCTTCCTCTTACAGGAACTGCTGACACACTCCAGCCACATGAGGTCTAGCATTGTCTTGCATTAGGAGGAACCCAGGGCCAACCGCACCAGCATATGGTCTCACAAGGGGTCTGAGGATCTCATCTCGGTACCTAATGGCAGTCAGGCTACCTCTGGCGAGCACATGGAGGGCTGTGCGGCCCCCCCAAAAAATGCCACCCCACACCATGACTGACCCACTGCCAAACCGTTCATGCTGGAGGATGTTGTAGGCAGCAGAACGTTCTCCGCTGCATCTCCAGACTGTCACATGCTCAGTGTGAACCTGCTTTCATCTGTGAAGAGCACAGGGCGCCAGTTGCGAATTTGCCAATCTTGGTGTTCTCTGGCAAATGCCAAACATCCTGCACGGTGTTGGGCTGTAAGCACAACCCTCACCTGTGGATGTCGGGCCCTCATACCACCCTCATGGTGTCACATTTGTGGCCTGCTGAAGGTCATTTTGCAGGGCGCATCCTACTCCTCCTTGCACAAAGGCGGGGGTAGCGGTCCTGCTGTTGTCCTCCTCCACGTCTCCTGATGTACTGGCCTGTCTCCTGGTAGCGCCTCCATGCTCTGGACACTACGCTGACAGACACAGCAAACCTTCTTGCCACAGCTCGCATTGATGTGCCATCCTGGATGAGCTGCACTACCTGAGCCACTTGTGTGGGTTGTAGACTCCGTCTCATGCTACCACTAGAGTGAAAGCACCGCCAGCATTCAAAAGTGACCAAAACGTCAGCCAGGAAGCATAGGAACTGAGAAGTGGTCTGTGGTTATCACCTGCAGAACCACTCCTTTATTGGGGGTGTCTTGCTAATTGCCTATAATTTCCACCTGTTGTCTATTCCATTTGCACAACAGCATGTGAAATTTATTGTCAATCAGTGTTGCTTCCTAAGAGGACAGTTTGATTTCACAGAAGTGTGATTGACTTGGAGTTACATTGTGTTGTTTAAGTGTTCCCTTTATTTTTTTGAGCAGTGTATATGGGGTGGCAGGTAGCCTAGTGGATAGAGCGTTGGACTAGTAACCGAAAGGTTGCTAGATTGAATTCCTGAGCTGACAAGGTAAAAATCTGTCGTTCTGCCTTGGACAAGGCAGTTAACCCACTATTCCTAGGCTGTCATTGTAAATAAGAATTTGTTTTTCACTGACTTGCCTAGTTAAATAAAAAAATAGTACTGCCATCAGGCTTTTGAAGTCACATAAGCAGACTAGTCTAATCATATGAATAATACTTCAGGGGGAGATGACTCATGACATTGAATAAAAGTTGGTGTTGAAGTGAATCATCTTCTGGCAGGTGTATGGTTCCATCTGGATGAAGAGAAAGTACAGCTTCCAGGTCCTGCACTCAGTCTCCCCAGATGGGCCAAATGAGCAGGACTGCTGGGTGAGAGGTTAGGCTCCATTAATCAGATTCCTGCTTCCTAGCAGTCTTAAGGATTGTGGGCTTATGAGACAGCTGGTGATGAAGAGTAGTCTTTGTGGCCCGTGGTGCATCAGCAACTTTTAATATCAGCACCATCATCCCATGATAAATGTACCAGTTGCATGTGCAAAGACATGCCTGCTGAACTCACAAACATGTACCATCAAAAGGAGTAAGTTCAGGCATTTAGCCTTTAAAGGCATACCTTTGGTTCAGTGTAATTAGTTAAATGCTGCCCTCTTGTGGTAAAATTGTACATCATGACTGAACACTTCAATACAGTAGCACTTCATCATTAAACCATCAATACATTAATTTAGCCTCTAAATGCCAAACAAAGGTTTCTCATCGATTGCATGTGGAGGCCCAGTATTAGATCACATCCCCACCAATCCCCCCTTACTGCGAGTCAGAGCTGGGAGGAAGCCTGGAGAGCACAGCACTCTTTACACCACTGCACCAAGTTGCCTAGGAACCAGAGCCACCACATTTAATAAGGTAACAATGATTCTACGCTTAACTGTTGTTTTAATTCAAATTACTTTGAAATACCAAGGAAAGGTTTATTCAATTAGTTAGCCATTTATGCAATAAGGCATTTTACTTTCTCCTGGGATTTTTCTAACCACACAAAAATAGAATTGCAACAATTTAAAAGATATTGCAGAGGATGCTCTTATGTAATAAGTCAATTGAAATAAATTCATTAGGCCCGAATCTATGAATTTCACACGCCCAGGTTGAGGCATGGCCATGGGCCCACCCACTTGGGCACCAAATCTAGCCAATCAGAATGAGTTTCTACCCACAAGGGTTTTAGTAGACAGAAATACTCATCAGCACCCGCCCCAGACAATACCACATGTTATGCAGCCAGATGTCAAATTCCTGGGCTTGTGTGCTTACATGTGGCCTGAGGTTGAGGCCAGTTGGTTGTACTGCCAAACCATGGTAGAGAAATTAACATTAAATTCTCACAACAGCTCTATTTAACATTCCTGCAGTAAGCATGCCAGGTGTACACTCCCTCAAGTTGAGACATCTGTAGCATTGTACTGACAAAACTGCACATTTATTGGGTAATTCTGTCCCCAGCACAAGGTGCACCTGCGTAATCATGTTTAATCAGCTTCTTGATAGGTCACACCTTTCAGGTGGATGGATTGTCTTGCAAATGAGAAATGATAACAGGGATGTAAAAAAAAAAGTGCGTGCACAAAATTGAGAAATAAGCATTTTGTGCCTATTGAACATTTCTGAGATCCTCAATTTCAGCTCATGAATCAAGAAACCAACACTTGAGGTTTATATTTTTCACTATAAGTACTATCGCCACCCTTTATAGAACTCCACCTCAAACAAAAACACAGCAGACAAGATCCTTCCAAATGGATCTTTATTTGTGAAAATGACTTATGCCACCAGAGCAGAAGCAGTAGAGGATTCGCTGTGGATCAAGAGGGAAAAGGAATTAGTAATGTAAAGTTCTGTAATCAACTAAAAAGTTGAGCACCAATTCTAACAATAGAAGCAGTCGTATGGTTGACGATCAACCAGTGAACATTTGTTAGTATATATTCTCAGCCTGCTCGAGACAGCTAATTATCCAGTTTAGGTAATGCCTATGGCAATTGGTAAGAATTAACTAGAACCACTGAGTGGCAGGGAGATGTATGAAGGGGACTGGCAGGTTGGCACAGAACAGCCACTCTGCTAATTTACCTCCAAGGTTTATCTAGCACACAAGAAATATCTCAGCTCTTAGAAGGGAAGAACAAGACAATGAAGTGTGCCATTTAGTGAACAAACTGAAAATATCAATATAGTAGGTACTATGCCTTCATGCTGGCTTGCTCTCCCAAAAGTCAATAAAGCAGTGAAGAGGTACTACGTACTACTTCCAGTTGGGAGCAAGAACTCTCTTGGTCTTGTAGTAACGGGCCAATCTGTGGATTCTGCTTTCAGTGAGAATCAGACGGAACTTGGCATCCTTGTCCTGAAAGAAAAAAGTAGTTAAACAGCCCTTCGACATAGTCAAAAATCTCAAATCGGTCAATGGCAAATGCAGGTATTACAATTCAGTTAACTTGTGCACTACATGGTTTGCCTCCCCAGTCATGGCCCAGGGGCTCTGGGAAGACGTAGGAATATGCAGGACGCCGTCCCCACCAGCCCAAAGGCTGGGAACAGGCTTGCTGTACAATGTTGTGGAACGGGACTGTACATCATGGCACTGTACAGTGCTACGCTCCCATAAGCCACTTGGACAGAGCCATGCAAGAGCAACCTCACCGGCTATCCACATTGAACATCAAGCAATACATTTTTACAGCAAGGCACAATTTAGTTGGATTTTCAAACATTAAGTTTTGCTTGAGATGCTGGTGGTTTAACTTCTTATGGTATAGGGGGCAGCATTTTTACTTTTGGATAAATAGCGTGCCCAATTTCAACTTCCTGCTACACATGCCAGGAATATAAGATATTATTAGTAGATTTGGATAGAAAACACAAGTTTATGTTTGAATCATGTCTGTGAGTATAACAGAACTTATGCAGGAGGCAAAACCCCGAGGACTAACCGTTCAGATTATTTTTTTGTCTGTCTGTTCACCGAGTTCTCATTGGCAAATTATATTTCTTAGGAACCTGTTTTCAGTTCCTACTGCTTCCACTGCATGTCACCAGTCTTTGGAATTTGGTTGAGGTTATTAATTTGTGCAATGAAGAAGTAGGCCATCTAGGAACTGGGTAACACTGTTGAGAGTGTGCAAGACGTGAAAAGTAGTATGGTTTGTTGTCTTCCTGTATTGAACACAGATAGACCCATCTACAATTTGATCGATTATTAACCTTTAAAAATACCTAAAGTTGTATTACAAAAGTAGTTTGAAATATTTTGGCAGAGTTTAGGCAACTTTTGAAATATTTTGTAGTGACGTTGCGTTTTTTGTAAGCTGTTTTTTTCTGGATCAAACGTGTCAAATAAATGGACATTTGGATATATATGGACGGAATTAATCAAACAAAAGGACCAATTGTGATGTTTATGGGACATATTGGAGTGGCAACAAAAGAAGCTCAAAGGTAATGCATGTTTTATTTTTAATTTCTGCATTTTGTGTAGCGCCTGCAGGGTTGAAATATGCTACCCTCTTTGTTTACTATTGGGCTATCATCAGATAATAGCTTCGTATGCTTTCGTCAAAAAGCCTTTTTAAAATCTGACATGTTGGCTGGATTCACAACGAGTGTAGCTTTAATTGAGTATCTTACATGTGTGATTTAATGAAAGTTTTTTGCCCAAGTGGGACGCAACTGTCCCCTGTATCATAAGAAGTTAAGCCTCTTCCCTCCCTGGAAGTTAACTGGAGACAAACATCTAGAGGCCGTTACCTTTCTGTTCCTCTCCAGATGCTTCCTTATAGCAACAGCCTTCTTGATGAGGTGGTACAGATCCTCAGGCAGGTCAGGGGCCAGGCCCTTGGACTTGAGGATCCTCAGGATCTTGTTTCCAGTGACGAAGCGCACCTGGGCAACACCATGAGAGTCCCTAAGGATCACACCTGGAGAGAGAACAGTAGTATCAGCCTTTTCTAACTTACGTCTCCTGGTAGCTTCCCCTCTGTGGTTTGTACTTTGTGTAGGGGTCAGCCAAACTCTAAATGATTTGGTTGTAGAAAAATACAGAATACTTTCTATTTTTGTTCTAAACGGATGGAGAGGAAAAGAATGTGAGTAACAATATGCATAGGACTAAGACTGGGTAAATAATCTGGAATGATAATGTTGAACCTTGAATTCACTTTCAATGGCACAGCAGCTTCAGGGAAAGGCGACAAGGTACATGTTGATTTTAGCACACCTGACAAAATCATACCATTCATTTGATATGGCCTTTGGTTTAGGGTGCATAAGTCATTGTCTTCTCAGTTCATAATGTGGAAATCTTATGGAAAGCGCTGGACAGCATACAAATTAACAAGGTACTTACCAATCTGAGAGGGAGAAAGACCCTTCTTGGCGAGCTTGAAGATCTGCTCTTTAACGTCATCAGATGTAACCTTCAGCCACTGTAGAACAACATTTCAGAGGTTGAGACTGATGATGTCCCCTTTGTCCACTGAGCCTTCTATTCACAGGAGTGATCATTTGTAGTTTAAGTTTGGTATTTAGCGAAGACTCTGCAATATGACATGTGCATTCCAGTGAAAGTTGTATCAATGATGATACAATGGCAAACCATGTAGTCACATTACTAGGTTGACCAGATTCATTAACATATCTTACAAAACAGATAGCAAGATGCCAGTTGACCATCTAAAAGTTTAATGACCAACTACATACTTACGGTGGGCACACTGCGCCTGTAGGGAAGTGCAGACTGGGACAGGCCCTTGCTGAAACAGAAGGAAAGTAGCTCTAAGTCAGTAGCTATTTAAATCATGACAAATAGCCACGTCTGGACTTGAGATCGTGCTTTTCAACTAGCTAGCTAGTTATTTAGCTAGTGTAGTGCTTTTCAACTAGCTAGCTAGTTATTTAGCTAGTGTAGTGCTTTTCAACTAGCTAGCTAGTTATTTAGCTAGTGTAGTGCTTTTCAACTAGCTAGTTAGTTATTTAGCTAGTGTAGTGCTTTTCAACTATCTAGCTAGTTATTTAGCTAGTGTAGTGCTTTTCAACTAGCTAGTTATTTAGCTAGTGTAGTGCTTTTCAACTGGCTAGCTAGTGTAGTGCTTTTCAACTAGCTAGTTATTTAGCTAGTGTTGTGCTTTTCAACTAGCTAGTTATTTAGCTAGTGTAGTACTTTTCAACTAGCTAGTTATTTAGCTAGTGTAGTACTTTTCAACTAGCTAGTTATTTAGCTAGTGTAGTACTTTTCAACTAGCTAGTTATTTAGCTAGTGTAGTACTTTTCAACTAGCTAGTTATTTAGCTAGTGTAGTACTTTTCAACTAGCTAGCTATTTAGCTAGTGTAGTACTTTTCAACTAGCTAGCTATTTAGCTAGTGTAGTACTTTTCAACTAGCTAGTTATTTAGCTAGTGTAGTACTTTTCAACTAGCTAGTTATTTAGCTAGTGTAGTACTTTTCAACTAGCTAGTTATTTAGCTAGTGTAGTACTTTTCAACCAGCTAGTTATTTAGCTAGTGTAGTACTTTTCAACTAGCTAGTGTAGTACTTTTCAACTAGCTAGCTAGTTATTTAGCTAGTGTATTACTGTGCAACTAGCTACACTATGTACACACACAAGTATGTGGATTAGTGAATTTGGCCTTTTTATAAAGCACCCCTCCATTGGACAGAAGCCATAGGAAAGCATTCTCTCGAGTGATGACTCACTCTTCACAACCTGGCAGTCTGATGGACAAGTCTGGGTTTGGCAGACGCCTGGGGACTGCTACCTGTACAAATGCATTGTGCAGGAGGAGGAAGAGGAATAATGGTCTCTGGTTATAGCTAGGCCCTTTATTTCCCTTCACTGGAACTCTTAATGCTACAGCATTGTGGCTGTATCACAACTGGCCGTGATTGGGAGTCCCATAGGGCATCGCACAATTGGCCCAGCGTCTGGGTTTGGCCGTGTAGGCCAAACAACAATTTGTTCTAAACTGACTAGCCTAGTTTAAAAAAGGGGTAAATAAATTACAAAAATGTGAAACAGTTTGGGAAGGCCCTTCACTGTTACAGCATGACAATGCTGCCTTGTACAAAACGAGGTGTGTAGAAGAAATTGACTGGCTTGCCTGCACAGAGACCTGACCGCAACTCCATCGAACACCTTTGGGATGAATTGGAACGCCGACTGCGAGCCAGGACTAATAGTCCAACATCAGTCCCCGACCTCACTAATGCTCTTGTGGCTGAATGAAAGCAAGTCATCGCAGCAATGTTCCGACATTTAGTGGAAAGCCTTCCCAGAAAAGTATGTCGTTATAGCAAAGAGGGGGACCAACTTCACATTAACGACCATGATTTTGTTATGAGATGTTCAACGACCAAGTGTCCACATACTTTGTCATGTGATGTACCTACCTAGCATTAGGTAGAAGCTATGACTAACTAGCCAACACTACGCTAACATTAGCACTGGAATGGGCAAATAATGTTCTGGTTAAAACCAATTCATGGAAGACTAAATACAAACTTGATCGAGGGGATACATTGTTACTGTTGCAATGTGCGCGCATATGCGACTAAAAACCCATATAATTATTTTAATGACTAAGCAGTCGGCTTTCATGGCAGGAGTGTGTGCGCGGCCATCATGTCACGGTGTTGGTTGCGGCATAACGCTAGTTGTTAACTAGCTATAAATCATTATAGTGGACATTTAAACAAATGTATCCACACAAAAAATATGTTGGAGCTGACGAGGTAATGTAAAAAGGTCCAGCTACTGATAACAAAAACCAATATTCTTATTATTTCCGAATGAAACACATGCTTACCCAGGAGCGTGCATGCGACCCATGATGGCGTTCTAAGCGAAAAGAAAGAGGGAGAAAATGTGCGGCTTTTCGGAAGTAAAACTTTGAATCGGAAGTGACGTGTCCTGAAGAAAGATTATTTATTGTATGTGTGATCTTTTTACAGTCTATCTATGGTAGGACTCATTTAAATTATGTTTCATATCGACCACGGCATGGATTACTTTTTTGTTATGAAACGTAAAATAGCATCAGATGGTTTAAATCAGGGCTGTCCAACCCTCTTCCTGGAGATCTACCATCTTGTGGGTTTTCAGTCCTACCCTAAAACACACTTATTATTTTAATTACCCTTCAACAAGACCTTAACTAGCTGAATAAGACACGCTACATTTGGGTTGGACGAAAACCTACAAGACTATAGATCTCCAGGAAGAAGGTTGGGCAGCCCTGGTTTAGATCCTTTCTATCATTGCCAAGCCTATCAGCTGACCTTTTTAACATGTATCTTCTCTCTGGGGAGGTTCCCATTGCGTGGAAGGCAGCCACGGTGCATCCTTTATTTAAAGGGGGAGATCAATCTGATCCTCTCTGTTATAGGCCAATTTTATTTTGCCCTGTTTATCAAAAGTTTTGGAAAAACTTGTCATAATCAACTGACTGACTTTCTTGATGTCTATAGTATTCTCTCTGGTATGCAATCTGGTTTCTCTCAGGTTATGGATGTGTCACTGCAACCTTAAAGGTCCAAAATGATGTCACCATTGCCCTTGATTCTAAGCAATGTTGTGCTGCGATTTTTATTGACTTGGCCAAATCTTTTGATACAGTAGACCATTCCATTCTTGTGGGCCGGCTAAGTAGGATTGGTGTCTCTGATGAGACTTTGGCCTGGTTTGCTAACTACCACTCTCAAATAGTGCAGTGTATAAAGTCAGAACATTTGCTGTATCAGCCACTGCCTGTCACCAAAGGCTCAATCCTAGGCCTCACGCTCTTCTCAATTTACATCCACAACATAGCTCAGGCAGTAGGAAGCTTTCTAATCCATTTATATGCAGATGATACAGTCTTATACTCAGCTGGCCCCTCTCCGGATGTTGTGTTAAACACTCTACAACAACGCTTTCTTAGCGTCTAACAAGCTTTCTCTGCCCTGAACCTTATTCTGAACACCTCTAAAACTAAGGTCATGTGGTTTGGTAAGAAGAATGCCCCTCTCTCCACTTTTGTGATTACTACCTCTGAGGGTTTAGAGCTTGAGGTTGTCACCTCATATAAGTACTTGGGAGTATGGCTAGACTGTACACTGTCCTTCTCTCAGCACATATCAAAGCTGCAGACTAAGGTTAAATCTAGACTTGGTTTCCTCAATCATAATCGCTCCTCTTTCACCACAACTGCCAAACTAACCCTGATTCAGAAGACCATCCAACCCATGCTAGATTACGGAGATGTAATTTATAGATCGGCAGGTAAAGGCCCTCTCGAGCGGCTAGATGTTCTTTACCATTCGGCCATCAGATTTGCCAACAATGTTCCTTATAGGACACATTACTGCACTCTATACTCTTCTGTAAACTGGTCATCTCTGTATACCCGTCGCAAGACCCTCTGATTGATGCTTATTTATAAAACCCTCTTAGGCCTCACTCCTCCCATCTGAGATACCTACTACAGCCATCATCCTCCACATACAACACCCGTTCTGCCAGTCACATTCTGTTAAAGGTCCCCAAAGCACACACATTCCTGGGTCACTCCTCTTTTCAGTTCACTGCAGCTTACGACTGGAACAAGCTGCAAAAAAACACTCAAACTGGACGGTTTTATCGCCATCTCTTCATTCAAAGACTCAATCATGGACACTCTTACTGACAGTTGTGGCTGGTTCACATGATGTATTGTTATCTCTATCGTATTGCCTTTGTGCTGTTGTCTGTGCCCAATAATGTTTGTACCACATTTTGTGCTGCAACCATGTTGTGTTGCTATCATGCTGTGTTGTCATGTGTTGCTGCCATACTATATTGTTGTCTTTAGGTCTCTCTTTATGTAGTGTTGTGGTGTCTCTCTTGTCATGATGTGTGTTTTGTCCTAGATTTTTAATCTCAGCCCTGTCCCCGCAGTAGGCCTTTTGCCTTTTGGTAGGCCGTCACTGTAAATAAGAATTTGTTCTTATGTAGACTGGCGAAAGTAAACCCAGCACAGGACACAAACTAATTAGGGGTTGTTTGTTCTGTCGAAGCTTACATTTAAAATAGGATAATGTAGAAGGGATATCACTGCAAGGTGAAGTCACCATAAAGTAAAGTTCAGTCCATACCACAATCAAGTGAAATAAATATGTTAGTAAAGTGCATAAAAACAATCTGAGTACAATAAGTACAAAGTGAAATGCATAAACGGTAGTGGCTCTGCTTTTAGCACACTGTCCATATGATACCCTAACCTCACATGGAACAGTAGATCCTCATCTCACCCATACAGTAGCTTTAAATAATGTTATCATCAACCACAACATGGTTCTGAGAGCACTGGTATTCAGCTAGCAAGAAGCTAACCTTGGACCCACAATGGATTTCAACAGCTCTCCAGTATAATTGCTTGCTCTCACTCTTACACACTGCGCATGAGCAATCACATAACGCTTGCACACTATTTATGGATCTCTTAAAGGGACAGTGCCATCTAGTGAATATAAATTAATACAGCTATGAGCTTTTACCACCTGGCTACACTTAACTGACTTGCCTAGTTAAATTAAGGTTAAATTAAATTAAATAAAAATTGTGTGTGTGTGTTTATTTTTTCTTCTGTGGTTGTTAGTGTGACATGTTTGGTTTTCAAGTAAACTACCCCAGCGGTAGTCCCTATAAAATGAAGACTATTGTAATAGTTAGTAAAGCTTGTAATCTATGTTTTTTGCTACTTTCCATATCATTGAACCAGTTATAGTCTGACACTTGACCATGGACTGACCTAATCTTCTGACTAATTTGAAGCATAATGTAAGGAAAACCCTAAACGTATCATACATGTGAAATAGATACAGATGCTGACATGTAAAATATTTCGATTTTATTAAAATGTTCTGTTTTAGGACATCAATCATTTCCTGAGCATTTTAAAGAAATCCCAGTAGGGAAAATAGTATCTTCAGAATCCTCCTGTAAAGGGAACAGAAAACATACAATTTACAAGAGAGAATTAAGACAAATTTTAACCTTTGTGACTTTGATTGTGCAGAGTGACCATTTTACCTGCTCATGCTCTTCCACCTTTGTCTTTTTTGTAGTAACAGCCTTCTTCTTCCCCAGGCAACAAAGACATCTCAGTCTTCTCCAGAAGGAGGCCTTCTTCTTGGAGGAGTCTTTACTAGCCACTTTTTTCACGTCAGCCATTATTTCCATGGGAGTCTCCTCATGCATGGCCTGGCTGATTAGGTGGACCACCTTAGTCTCCTCTTCCTCATGGATACCGGTCAGGGTCTGTTCAGTGCACCCTGACCTCAGCGACAGGGAAGACATTGCCCGACTCTTCGATCTCTTCCTTGGCACGGTGGGAGAGGGATACTTCTCCAGCGGAGGCATTCCTTCTTGTCGGATCAGTTCCTCACAGCGTGGGTAGATTGCAAAAGGCCATGACTTATCCACATACTGTGAGGACAAATGGCTAGTAATGCTTCTCTCATTAGAGTCATGTTCCTTGGAGCCCCAAGCGGCTCTAGGAAGAGGTGGCATTGGTGAATGCAAGGATGTCACGGATGGAAGGAGTTGGGAAACAGAAGTCAGCCGCATTCCCAAGGAGGTTCTGGATGCCATGATCTGGCTCATGGAGATCCCAGTGAGTTTGCTGACCTCCTGAACCACTCAAGACATTTCCTCTATTGGAGGGACCATTGATGAACGAGATGGACTTTGATCCATGACAGTTTATTCACCTAGGTAAAAATGGCTACCGGCTGTTGTCATCAACAGAAGCTTATTTTTTCTAAATATAGATAGATCGATCCATTGATCACTCAAGCAAAAAACATTATTATTGCTCCAAATCCCTCTTGCTCTGAAAATAATTGCAACAAAAGAAATATCACAACATTCACTAATCTAAATTTCACTATAATACAACACTGGTAATCATTGAATTTGGCAATCTTTCCAATTTGCCATGATGGTGGCACTATGTGGCCAAAGCTTGAACCCCAGCTGCTTGCAGCTATATATTAATTTGAAGTTGACTGATGGCTAAACTTGATCCACAATATCTGCCCTCATAATGATGAAGATGATGTCATAAACCTAGAAATAGAAAGATTCTAATTCTAATGAATCATTCTAATTCTGTAATTTGTGCGAGGCGAGTTAGCGGAGCCCCTGGTGGGGCTATGGTTGGGCTGAGGGCTCCGGCTCGAAATGGGCAACAGCCATCAACCATTATTATGGGAAGCTCCATGGTTGGATTGGTGGAAGTCTGAAATACCCGTACACTTTGTTTTCCTGGAGCTAGGGTATTGGAGTTATTAGAAGTCATGCCCACCATCAAGAAACAGATTCCTGCTCTGAAAACAGTTGTGTTGTATATTGGGTCTAATGATATTATACGTGTGAAATCTGTAAAGTTAAAAGACAATTTCTTAAAGCTCTTGGAGAATGCTCATTAATTAGCAGAACATATAATTGTCTCGGGCCCAATTCCATCTCCTTATCGTTGCAGGACTGAGTGTTTTAGACATCTTTGGTCTCTCCACCAGTGGTTAATGCATCTGACCAAGGCCCTGGGCATGTCCTTCGTCGACAATTTTGACTCCTTCTGGAATAAGCCTGGCTACTTTGTGGAAGATGGAATTCACCTAGGTGAAAATGGCTCCCGGCTGTTGTCATCAAACATTGGGAAGGGTCTTGGTCAACTAAATTGATGTGAGGACAATATTAGCATTACATGTAAGTCAGATTTTACCATCTCCTCTTTGGTGACTGTGAGAGTTCCACATGTTGTATCTGATAGTGGTGACATGCCTAACGGTGCTAAGCAGAGAAATGGAATTGCTATTTCATTTTTTTTATTTTTTTTTACCCCCTTTTTCTCCCCAATTTCGTGGTATCCAATTGTTAGTAGCTATTATCTTGTCTCATCGCTACAACTCCCGTACTGGCTCGGGAGAGACGAAGGTTGAAAGTCATGCGTCCTCCGATACACAACCCAACCAAGCCACACTGCTTCTTAACACAGCGCGCATCCAACCCGGAAGCCAGCTGCACCAATGTGTCGGAGGAAACACCGTGCACCTGGCAACCTTGGTTAGCGTGCACTGCGTCCGGCCTGCCACAGGAGTCGCTGGTGTGCGATGAGACAAGGATATCCCTACCGGCCAAACCCTCCCTAACCCGGGCGACGCTATGCCAATTGTTACAACAGAGCCTGGGCGCGAACCCAGGGTCTCTGGTGGCACAGCTGGCACTGCAGTACAGCGCCCTTAACCACTGCGCCACCCGGGAGGCGCGGAATTGCTATTTCTACTTTGTTTTCTTTTCCTAATAGGTATAATCCAATCTTTGAGTCTCCTGTTGTTCTGAAATCTCAAAAGAATCCGACTTGTATTGAAACTCCATGTCATTTTAAATGCAGAAAAGGTTTAACATTTTTACATCTTAACAATCGTAGTTTATTACCTAAAATGGATCATGTCAAGATCTGGTTCTCTCAGGCAGACCCTGATATTTTTTATTTGTTCTGAAACCTGGTTAACTGATAAAACCCTGGACTCTGAGGTTGATATGGATGGTTACAATGTGTTTATGACTGATAGGAAGGGCAACGGTGGTGATGTTGCTATTTTACACAAATAATCTTATTTCTGTGTCTCTGTTAATGATCTTGTCAATGCCTTGGATGCTAACAAAAGCTGTGCTGCCTTGTTTATCGACACTGTTGATCATTCTGTTTTGCTGAAGAAGTTATCAAAAATAGGCCTGGGATATACAGCCTGTTTATGGTTTCAGAATTATCTTAGCGACAGAACTCAGGCCTTCTTAACAGATGGGGTTAAATCTGAATTTCTTGAGATTTAAAAAGGTGTTCCTCAGGGTTTGATTTTGGGTCCATTGTCGTTCACGTTGTATATTAATGACATAGGAAACACTGTTAATACTTGTAACATTCATCTCTATGCAGATGCCACAGTTTTGTATTCCTTTGCCACTTCAGTGCTGCAGGCCATTCGTGAACTTCAGCATGACTTCGATTCAATTCATAAATCACTTACAGATCTTAAATTTGTGTTAAGTACAAGTAAAACCAAGCTCATTATTATTCTGTTTATATTGTAATGTAAACAGGGCTCTCTTGTAAAATAAATGTTTAATCTCATTGTGACTCCTTGTTTAAATAAACGTAAAATAAAAAAAATAAAAAATGATATGGTCATAATGATGATAGTTTATTAATTAAATAGCCCAGAGCCATTTTTAAAATATTTTTTATATCCCTGTTAGTGAGTATTTCTTCTTCCTCCAAGATATACTGTATATCTACCTGACTGGTGTGCCATGTCAATAAGCTGATTAAACAGCATTCTCATTGTGCTTGGGACAATAAAGGGCCACTCTAAAAAGTGCAGTTTTGTCACACAACACAATGCCACAGATGTCTCAAGTTTTGAAGGAGCGTGCTATCAGTGGTGGAAAAAGTACTCAATTGTCCTAGTTGAGTAAAAGTAAAGATACCTTAATAGAAATCGACTCAATTAAAGGTGAACGTCACCCAGTAAAATACTCCTTGAGTAAAAGTCTAAAAGTATTTGGTTTTAAATAGAATCATAAAACACGGGACGAGATGTTAAAAACTGTCCATTGTGCCAATAGATGGAATGCACTCACATGAGATTTGCCGTGATGTTGACAGAGTGGCATGGGAGGTATATTTCTTAGACTGGGTTAAGATGTTAATTATGGGACACATCCTCAGTAGTGTGCCTTCGAATCAGTGGGTGTTTTGGCCTTTAATCACTAAACACCCTCATCAAAGGTGGCCAGCTAAAGGGTGATCAAGCCTTAGCTTGTGTCCCATGCCCAATTAAGATGTCCCACGGGACTATGCAAGACAGGGGCGTCCTCTTCCCTGAGCCAGCCCTACAGCTGACCGCATACCTCATATGCCCTCCTCAAGTTGGAGGGATCTGAATTGGGTTCTCAGGTGGGGGTGGGGGGTCATGAAGTTATAGCCCGGCAAGGGTCCTTCCGTTTGATCCAGATCCACTGGCTGCCTCTTTCAGCTGCTTGAGAAACTGCTCTGACGGTCTGCTGCAGAGCCTGTCCATGGATTCCAAGTTCTTTCAGCAACCTGATGGTGGAAGAAGCCACGAATCCTCTGCATCCCACTTCAACTGGCCAGACTTTTGCATTCCAGCCACGCTGTGAGTTGCGTCTGCTGCCAACTCTGTGTAACGCAGTTTCTTATGCTCGTAGGCCTCTTCAACTGAGTTTTCCCACGGGACTGTGAGCTCTATGATGTACACAGCCTTTCATGAAGGGGACCAGAGTACGATGTCTGGCCTAAGGTTGGTAGAAGCAATCTCAGGTGGAAAAATGAGTTGCTGGCCAATATCGACAAGCATCTTCCAGTCCCGGGCCATGGCTAGGTGTCCAGTTTCTGGCTTCGTAGGAGGATGCTTGGGCCTTTTCTGTCCCTCCCGGATTAATGTTGTTGTTTTGACGGGATTGCTTGTTTTTGGAGGTAATGAATTGGTTGCACTCCTCTTGGTCTCAAGTGCTGCAGCCAGGCTCTTGAGGACCTGATTGTGCTTCCAGGTGTAGCGGCCTTGTGAGAGGCTGGTCTTGCAACCTGTCATTATATGCCTGAGAGTCGCTGGAGCTGGGCAGAGGGGGCAGGTCGAGTCCTCGCCATACTATTGATGTAGGTTTTTTGGTGATGGAAGCACATCATAAACAGCTCTTATGATGAAGCTGATGTTGCTTGCCTCCATTTGCCAAAGCTCACTCCAGTTGATCTTTCTCCTCTCCAGGCCTTCCCACCGCATCCATTGCCCTTGTTTAGCAAGAGAGACAGCCTTTGCACTTCTTGCAGTCTCCTCCTGTCTGCACACCTCCTCGACCACCAGCTTCCTGCGTTCAGATGTTGTTGCCTTATGGAACGTTGGTTTGCTTGCTGCCAGGCCAAAGCCTCCTCTTCCATGCTGGATATTCCCCACAATGTCTTGGTGTCTCAGGGCTGATGTTGCTTGCTGCACAGCCTTGGATGATGTCCATTTCCGTCCAGTTTGTAGGGGAGGTGCAGCCTTGCTAATGGTCTGGTCTTTGGAGTCCTTCAATGTCATCTGAAGTCTTACTTTAGAGCACTTGTACTCCTCCGTTAGACTTGTAAGAGGTAGTTCAAGGACCCCTTTGCCATAGAGGCCGATGTTACTCAGGCATCGTGGAACACCCAGCCATTTCTTCACGTATGAGGTAATGGTTCGCTCCATCTTCTCCACTGTTGTTATTGGAACCTCATAGACGGTGAGTGGCCACATTACCCGGGGGAGAAGTCCAAACTGTAGGCACCAAAGATTGAGCTTCCCAGGCAGTAGGGTCTTGTTGATGTTCTCAAGACCGTTGGCGATTTCCTGCCTTACTTGCTGCACTTGATCTTTATCCCGGAGGCTTTCGTTGTACCATCTACCCAGGCTCTTGACGGGTTGCTCAGACACCGTTGGTATCGGGTCATCTCCAATGCAGAACCTCACATCTTTAAGCTGTCCCTTGACTATGGAGATGCTTCGAGATTTGCTTGATTTTCATCCGGGCCCACTTGATGTTATCCTGCAGTTTTGCAAGTAGCCGTCTGGTGCATGCTGCAGTGGTGGTCAGTGTAGTCATGTCATCCATGTATGCTCGGATAGGTGGGAGACGGAGCCCTTCCTTAGTTCTCTCACCGCCGACCATCTTGATGCCCTGATGATGACTTCCATGGCCATAGTGAAGGCCAGAGGTGAAATTGTACAGCCTGCCATTATGCCTACTTCCAAGCGCTGCCATGTTGTTGTGAAGTCAGGTGTTGTGAAACACAATTGCAGGTCTTGGAAATAGGCCTTTACCAGTTTAGTGATGGGTTCCGGTACGTGGAAAATGTTGAAGGATTCCCAGAGGAGTTCATGGGGAACTGAGCCAAAGGCATTGGCCAGGTCGAGGAAGATGACATAGAGGTCTCTCTTGTCCTTCTTAGCTGTTTGGATCTGGTGACAAATCATACTAGTATGTTCCAGGCAACCAGAGAAACCAGGAATGCCTGCTTTCTGTACAGACGTATCAATGTACTTGTACCTTTCCAGATAAGTGGACAGCCTCTGTGCTATTATACTGAAAAAGATCTTCCCTTCGACGTTGAGAAGGGAGATTGGTCGGAATTGACTGATGTCTGTCGCATCCTTCTCTTTCGGGATTAGCACACCACCAGCCCTTCGCCATGTCTTTGGTATTATTTCCTTCTGCCACACTATCCTCATGAGCCACCAAAGAAAGCGTAGAACATCCGGGGCGTTCTTGTAGAGCTTCTATGGTACTCCATTAGGCCCAGGAGCCGAGGCCGCTTTTGCTCTTCGGACAACGTTCTCTACTTCCCTCCATTATGGAGGGTCAGTGTCCAGATTGAATTCTGGTGGTTGAATAGGTGGGATGTCATGTGGGATGAATATCTGCTCATGCCTTTTCATGTCCTGGTGGACCTTTTCCAGATGTTTTTCCAGTTCTGGCTTTGGAGTTTTTAGGATTCCTCACTTTTCCTTTGCGAAGAGGTCTTTGACAAACTTAAAGTTTTTTTTTATAGAACCGTGTTCTTGAGTGTTCCTTTAAAGGTGAAAGTCACCCAGTAAAATACTCCTTGAGTAAAAGTCTAAAAGTATTTGGTTTTAAATATACTTAAGTATCAAAAGTAAATGGAATTGCTAAAATGTTCCATAAACCATTTAAAATTCCTTATATTAAGCAAACAAGGCGGCACAATTTTTTTTTTTTTTTTACGGATAGCCAGGGGCACACTACAACACTCAGACATAATTTACAAACAAAGCATTTGTGAGTCAGCCAGATCAGAGGCAGTAGGGATGACCAGGGATGTTCTCTTGATAAGTGTGTGAATTGGACCATTTTCCTGTCAAAATGTAATGAGTACTTTTGGGTGTCAGGGAAAATGTATGGAGTAAAAAGTATATTATTTTATTTAGGAATGTAGTGAAGTAAAAGTAAAAGTTGTCAAAAATATAAATAGTAAAGTACAGATACCCCCCAAAACTTCTTAAGCAGTACTTTAAAGTATTTTTACTGAAGTACTTTACACCATTGCGTGCAATTGGCATGCTGACTGCAGGAATGTCCACCAGAGCTGTTGCCAGTGAATTGAATGTTAATTTCTTTACCATAAGCCGCCTCCAATGTCGTACGTCCAACCAGCCTCACAGCCGCAGACCACGTGTAACCACGCCAGCCCAGGACCTCCATATCTGACTTCTTCACCTGCAGGACAGTCTGAGACCAGCCAACCGGACAGCTGATGAAACTGAGGAGTATTTCTGTTTATAATAAAGCCGTTTTGCGGGGAAAAACTAATTCTGATTGTCGGGGCCTGAATCCCTGGCCTGGCTCCCAAGTGGCTGGGCCTATTCCCTCCCATGCCCACACATGACTAGGGCCTAATTTATTTATTTCAATTGACTGATATCCTTATATGAACTTTAACTCAGTAAAATCGTTGAAATTGTTGCATGTTCATATTTTTGTTCAATATATTTAGAAAATCACATACATGTCTTGCTGGCATAGCCAATATTTCTAGCTCAATAATGTTCACTCATACAACAACCCTGCAGAAAGCTGCTCATCAATTTTCTCAATAGTCCAAGCAATCACATTAAACCAACTCAAAAAAGTATGCTTTATCCTTCACCCTATTGAAAATAAAGTATGTTTAATTTAACTAGCTATGTAAGAATGACAAAGTCAAAAATGAAGCAATGAAATGACCTGGGATCTGATCTCCCTACCTAAATGTCTTCACATACCATATCCACCGCTGAGGGGAGGACGGCTCATAATAATGTCTGGAACGGAGCAAATTGAATGGTATCAAACACATGGAAATCCAATTATTCTGCTCAAGCCATTACCACGCACCCGTCCTCCCCATAAAGGTGCCACCAACCTCCTGTACTGTCTTTGATATCATGGCAAGAAAGCTACACTGATCCAGGATCAGCGAACACCCACCTCCAAATTATAAACGCCACGTACGATTCAGTGCAACCTACCTTGATAGCATAGTATATCCTCAATAATTTGACTGACAGTGTGTGTGGCCTAATAGAATAACTATGCGCGCCTTCAGAAAGTAGGAAGGGAACATTTTATCCAATGGCAACTACCCAATTTAGCTGGCATGCCATGTTGTCAATGTAGGATTTCATTCACTTGCTATCTGACACTGTAAACAAACGCCTGCTGGCATCAAGGAGGGAACGAGGATAAATGATCAGCTCGGGAGGAGACTAGTTAGCTAGCTAAATTAGCTTGACAGGGTTTCCACTAGATAGCACAGCCACAAAGTCAAAATTGGCTATAATGTAAAGATTAATGAAAACATAATTGGTGTTAATGTAAGGTTAGGCGTACGGTTAGCCCTGTGGTTAAAGTTAGGTTTAAAATCTCATTTTAAGAAGAGACATTTTAGAAATAGGCGGGGTTTACGACTTTGTGACTGTAGTAACGACCGTTTGACGGATTCCGATCAAAAAGTAAGTCCCGCTGTGACATGAATTGTTTTGAAGCTATTGTTATTTTGTTAATGAGATAGGTAACCAGACTCCAATAAGACAGATACCGCAACTTCTCGATGTGGTCAACACAAGACCCCGCATCACTGTTATTTAGCTAAGTAGCTAGCTTGGGGTGGAAATGAAAACCTCATAATTAGCTTCAAGCTAACTGTCATTAGATTAGCTTGCCATCTACCAGCTAACTGTTAGCTAGCCAGCCAGCATCATCACTACTAGCTACGCTATCGTATTGGCCGCAGTAAGTCTGCATGTAAAGTGTAACGTTAGCTAGACGAATAGCTATTGAACCGCTGATGATTTAAATTGTAGAACGCAAGTTAGTTAGATGACACGTATCACGTCCTAGCTAAGATGTTATCAATAGCGTAACTAGTTAGCTGCTAGCAGGTAGCTAGTTAGCTATCGATGGCAGACACGTCGGCAGTGGACAGGAAACATATGGGGTTGGGGCCATGGAGATAGCTAGAGCAGATGACCTGGTGGGGAGCGTGGTGAAACAGAAGTCATTTTGAGTCAGAGCCTATACAAGACAAAGTCATGTTACGATATATCAGTTATCCTGTTAGAACTTTTGTGCAGAATCCACTGAACTGTTTTAGGTTCAACGTTTATTGTCATGTTGCAGCAGTGTGTAGGAGGGAGATTCCAAGATGTGGGAAGTGTGCAGGAGGGCTTGGGTCAGAGGACTGTGTAGTTTCGGTGGATAAAGTTGTCAACTGTAGGTAGGGGTGCTCATGTTGCTGGGGACCGAAAGTGTCCGGTGCGAAAGAGGCGGGTTGAAGTGGTCAGTGTAGTGCTGGATGGTTGAGGGATCCTGAGAGGGTCTCAGTGAGTAGTAGATTTGTGCCACAGAAGGATAGGGCAAGGAGTGAGTTATGCTTTAGTAAGGTTGGCTTCTTAGCGTTCATAGCAATGGTTATCAACTGTACTGCAGAAATGGAATGTAAATCACAGAAAATAGATTTTGTTGTGGCAGCTGCAGAGAAGTATTTGGGTTTAGGAGATTTGACTTCAGAAGAGTTACAGGGTGTGTTGAGGGGCAGTGTCCCATCCTCCCAGGTTTTTGGCATGGTGCAGGAACAGATAGGGTCTAAAGTAGTGGAATCGGGTAGTGGGTTTTTAATGTGTAGGTGGCAGCTGCAGAGATTTTACTGCAAAATAGTTAATGGGGTGGTGAAATAGCAGTGGCGATTTTAGCATCTAAATCTTGGTGGGGCAAACTCCCCCAATATTTTTGGGATGTATGCCAGCAAAGCCACTACAACAACACTAAACAATACAGTAATTGCACTATAACGGTGACAAACATTTCCCACTAACTATTAGGGCCTACATAAAGCTGTCCCAACAGCAGAGTTTCTTTTCAGCACTATGTAGTGAATCCTTACCACACCTGGCTATCAGCGGAGCCTTGTCTGGCAGTGAAACAGTTCATTCAGCCTCATTTACTGCCTTTAAAAAAACATAGCTGATATAGCTGACTTGCTTACACAAATGTGGTTTCTACTGACAATTGAGATGTACAAACTATGGCATAAGGGAACCGAAGAGCGGATAAGAGGCAATCCGTAATTTCGATTAAGACATTAATTAGCGAGCTAGGACGGACAAAGTCAATATAAGTATTTGTTCAGCACTTTAAAAAAAAATGTACAGCGACCAAATTCAGAACATGGGCTGTTCTTACCGTATTCTCCCTGTACACCAAGTCAGAACCGTAGGATAAGTAAAATGAGCATATAAGCAGTACAATATTTGATTGCATTTCTCTAAAACAGGCAATACGCTACATGTGCACCACCAAGTCAGAACAGTAGTCTAAGTTATGAGGGGGAAAGGGACCAAATTATTAGTGCGAGGCACATGGGCTACTAACAGCTTACTACACAACATACACTTAGTATTACTTTCTTAGCTACAGTATAAATACAGTGCATTTGGAAATTATTCAGACCCCTTCATCTTTTCCACACTTTGTTACATTACAGCCTACATTACCCCCCCCTCAATCGACACACAATACCCCATAATGACAAAGCAAAAACAGGCTTTTGCAAATTATTGAAAATAAAAAGCTGAAATATCACATTTACATAAGTCATCTTACCCTTTACTCAGTACTTTGTTGAAGCATCTTTGGATGCGATTACAGCCTCAAGTCTTCTTGGGTATGACGCTTCAAGCTTGGCACACCTATATTTGGGGAGTTCCTCCAATTATTTTCCGCAGATCCTCTCAAGCTCTGCCAGGTTGGATGGAGAGCATGGCTGCACAGCTATTTTCAGGTCTCTCCAGAGATGTTCGATCAGGTTCAGTTCCGGGCTCTGGCCGGGCCATTCAAGGACATTCAGAGACTTGTCTCCAAGCCAAGCGTTGTCTTGGCTTTGTTTTGATACAGGTGCATGATAATAGTCCATTCTAAATCAAAACAAATTTCACACATATATATTATTTAGTATATGTAAAGACAATATTAAATCAAGGATAGTCTGCTGGATGACAATATTAGCCTATCACTTGTGAATTCTATAATATCACTTGTGAATGATGCTCAGCATAGGAAACAATGCCTTTTTTTGCAACTTTTTCAAATCATAGTTGCACACCTTATGTAGCCTAGCCCATAGGCCTATATGTTTTGATAAGGTTTGTATCACAACTAAAGTGTCCCAAAAAATTCTTAAAATTAAACACAATCTGCTTTACAAGGGGTGTAGAGCCTAACTGGCATACATAAGCAGCATGTGAGTTTGAAGTTTGGGGAGGATAATGTTCACTATAAAAATGGGGGATACTATGGGGGATAGTAGATTGACATAGGCTAGTACTTTTGCTTTCTTTAAGCCTACTCATCTTGTTGGCTGACAAAGTAAATGTGGGCAATTCTTCCAATATCTTCAATATGCACCTCGGAATTGGATAAGGACGCGTGCCATTGCATCCCCGATGTGTCTGTCTTCACTTGTAGCCTGTGAGAAAGACCCGATCACATAATGGAGAGCCATGTGAGTGAGGGGTGATTCGGAGCGCACAACGTAGTAGGGCACAACGGCCACTGGCCGCAAAGGGGATGCCGCCGTAACATTCTAGGTATTATCAAGTACTTGTCAAATTGTGAATGAGTGACTGATGTAGTCTGTAAAGCCTGTGCAAAAAACAAAGCAGAGATCATGCCTTTCAAGCGACTTCTTTCAAATCATCATTAGTCGTATCGTATTAAAAATCAAAACATATAGCCCAACGTTTGTAGAACTAAAATTACATTAATAACTCTAAGCATATAGGAGTAGCTATTTCTTTGTTAACCGCTCAACACAGAATAGCCGCATGTGCGCATTCAGCTTTGTTCAATTGTATTCTTCATACTATAAAATAATGCCATGGAGTTGAAAGCAAATCTTGTCTGCTAAATAAACTAGTAAGCAGACCGGAACTGTCTTTTTTTCCCAAGAACATACTCCAGGTGGCAGTATGCCCCCTTTCAGTTTGTTTACCAACTCATAGAAGTAGTAGTAGAAGAAAATGGACTACTTCAAAATGGACAAGCCCGTGTGTTCAGAGGACACAATGGGATAGATACAAAGAATAGTCCTCTGTCTTTCTCTATGGTTGGGGCACAGCCACTTAATTTGGGGCAGAGACAGGTGTTTTCTATCATCTCTGGTTGAAGTGATGCTTGTCATGTGTTGTTGTGTCTAAGTGCGTCTTGTGTCTCCAGATGTCTTGGAGCCAGGTATTCCACACCAGCTGCCTTGTGCTTCTGGTACATCTGCTCTGCCTGGAGGCAGTGCCCATCAGTCTGGACAAGACCAAGGTGAACCAGCCGGAGGACAAAGCCTCAGAGCCACCACCAAGTGTGGTAAGAGTTGGTGAAGGATTACATACCAAGCAAGCAAGGTGGAGAAACATGGCAGGCAGAGCAGCCCTAACAGCCATGAAAAAAGCAGTCATTTGTGCTACCAGTACAAGCTCAGAGCAGTTATACCAGCTATATTCTCTAACATAATTTATTGAATTGTAATGTATACAGACTGAACTGAAGGTCTACGGAATGATGCATGAGCTAGTATGCATGTTATGCATACTACTACAACTTACTACTTTATTTCATGTAACAGGACACTGGACTCCACTATGACCGTTATCTCAGGGAAGTCATTGATTTTCTGGAAAAAGACCAGCATTTCAGAGAGAAGCTCCATAACACAGATATGGAGGACATCAAGGTATTCTAACTGTGTCCTGCTCATTCTTGTCGTTCTTACTCTCTCTCGAGTCATTAGTCATGAAAAATGCAAAACAACAGCAGTATGATAATCATTACATCACGTTTCCTACAGATGGGGAAGCTGGCCAAAGAGCTGGACTTTGTCAGCCACCATGTAAGGACACAACTGGACGAGCTAAAAAGGCAGGAGGTTAGCCGGCTACGGACACTGATCAAAGCCAAGCAAGACATCGAAGGAGGGAACGGTATGCTGCCCAGTGAAAAGACCATTAATATGCCTTAAGTGCTGTACTGTTACCATCTAGAAACACTACGGCGTGTGGGCAAGTGACTAAGAAGTACATTTTTGAGGGAAAGGACTCAGGAGGATGTGATTAATGTCAGTGTTGAGTCACCTACTTACTTGTGAAACATGCTTCTGAAAATCTCTGTTTCGAATCACAATAGTGATAGCAGAGTATTGCAGACAACAGTAACGTCTCACTTAAACCACTAATTGGCAGGATTACAGGCTAGTATAGATGCACACAGGGTGAGCTTTTACCAACGCACCCTGCCGCACTGGATAACTATTACAGTTCCAATGTCAGGTCATCAAATTTCGTATTGTGTTATGACTGTTATACCTCACTCACAGATATGGCAGTAGACCACCAAGCTCTGCTGAAACAGTTTGAGTACCTGAACCACATGAATCCTCACACCTTTGAAGTGGAGGATCTGGACAGACTCATCAAATCAGTAAATATAATGTAGAATACATGGTACATGCATACAGTAGCTTACTAAATTACCTGTAGTCCTCTTCTCTTCAAGACATTTTAACTCTCATCCTTCATTTGACCACAAGGCCACAAACGATCTGGAGAACTATGACAAGGAGCGCCATGAGGAGTTCAAGAAGTACGAGATGACGAAAGACCATGAGCGAAGGGAACACCTCAAGAGTCTAGACGATGAAGGGAGGAAGAAGGAGGAAGAACATTACGAGGAGATGAAGAAGAAACATGCAGACCATCCCAAAGTCAACCATCCAGTAAGTCCAACTGCACTTGGATGCTATGTTATCTGTGTGTTTCAGAGCTCAATCTGTTTGTGCTCACATATGGTCTAGCCAGTCTCTAGACCATGGATGGGCAAGTTTGATGGGGGGTGGTGGGGGCCACAAAAAATCTGAACTCATCATGAGGGGCCACAGTGGCTCGAGGGTCTGTATCTAAAAATGTTTACCTGACATAAGAGAAAAATTGCTGATTCACAACCACATTTCAAAATGGGATCTTGTGTATTCTACAATTCTAAATCCCAGCAGTAAGTTGAGACTCCAAATGAGTTCCTAAATAACTGACTGTAGAAAACATTGACACCTGCTCTTTCCATGACATGCACTGACCAGGTGAAAGCTATGATCCCTTATTGATGTTACCTGTTAAATCCACTTCAGTGTAGATGAAGGGGAGGAGACAGGTTAAATAATGATTTTTAAGCCTTGAGACAATTGAGACATGCATTGTGTATGTGTGCCATTCAGAAGGTGAATGGGAAAGAAAAAGGATTTCAGTGCCTTTTGAACGAGGTATGGTAGTAGATGCCAGGCGCACCGGTTTGTGTCAAGAACTGCAACGCTGCTGGGTTTTTCACGCTCAACAGTTTCCTGTGTGTATCAAAAATGGTCCACCATCCAAAGGACATCCAGCCAACTTGACACAAGTGTGGGAAGCATTGGAGTCAACATGGGCCAGCATCCCTGTGGAATGCTGTCGACACCTTGTAGTCCATGCCCTAATGAATTGAGGCTGTTCTAAGGGCAAAAGGGGGTGGAACTCCATATTAGGAATATGTTCCTAATATTTTGTACACTCAGTATGCTTATACTGTGTATATATATATTTTCTTTTTTGAGGGGGGGAATTGATCTGCGGGCCTACAAAAGGGGGACGCCAGTTGCCCATTTCTGCTCTAGACCTTCCCCATACTTAATGATTTAGCTCAAGTGAGAGATTTATTTCTAATAGGGCACTAACATTTCTTTCTGTGCAGGGCAGCCAGAATCAGTTCAAAGAGGTGTGGGAGGAAGCAGATGGTCTTGACCCTGAAGATTTTGACCCCAAGACCTTTTTCAAGCTGCATGGTAAGTCCTCATCAATAGACATCACAGGCGGGGGTCAGGGACATCCATCTCAGAGTTCCTCAACATTCTTGCGTTTTGAATTGTCAGATTCCAATGGAGATGGCTTCTTCGATGAGCAGGAATTGGAGGCATTGTTTACGAAGGAGGTAAAGATTTGTCCTATTTTTTTTTTATGTCTCACCTGAAATGATAATGAAACGTGTGCATGTATAGATAACGGTATATTCTGTGGACTCAGCTGGAGAAGATCTATGATCCTACCAATGAAGAGGACGATATGGTGGAGATGGAGGAGGAGCGCCTGCGTATGAGAGAGCATGTCATGAACGAGGTATACTGTTGTCCCGGCCGTGAATCTTGCATACTATATTCCCATGGATTGCTATCACTGAAAGTTAGAGAATGGTTTCGTTGATATAATGAAATAAATAGTTCACATGGTGATTGATCTCTCACTGTTCACAGGTGGACACCAACAAAGACCGACTGGTCTCCTTAGAAGAGTTCCTGATTGCCACAAAGAAAAAGGAATTCCTGGAACCAGATAGTTGGGAGGTGTGGTAGCCATATTTATTTAACTCTCATTCATACTGGTCTACTTTTTATACTTCAACATTATAACTCATTATTATGAAACGGCAAGAGTAACAAAAACCATATCTCTAAACACTCCTACATTCAACCACACTGTAATTATGTTGCTTTTCAAATCAATAAGGAGAGGTAGAAGGGTATGAACTGACACGTCCTCCTTTGTTAGACCTTAGAGCAGAACCAGGCCTACACAGACGAGGAGATGAGGGAGTTTGAGGAGCACCTGGCCCAGCAGGAAGAGGACCTCAGCCAGAAAGCATCAGACCTCCAGAAACAGAGGGATGAGTTGGAGAGGCAACAGGAACAGCTCAACTCACAGAAAGTAGAGCTTCAGCAGGTACAGAGTCGGCAGTGGTAGAACAGACACAACCAACAGGTTCTCTATTACTGTAATGCACTTCTTTTGTGTGGTATTGTTATTTTTGACATGAGCTGACATACTTACCTACAACCATTAATCTGCTTATCTCTGTTTGTCTGTGGTGTTTCAGGCAGTAGAACACATGGAACGGTTGAAAACCCAGAAAGTTGAGCCCCCTCCAGAGGTTCATGGTAAGTGATAGTTTACCCCAATTCCATTTTCTCTTTACTGGTGTGCCGTGTATTTTTCCAAATGTAGTGGTGACTATGGAAAATGGATCTCAAGATGTGAAAATTCAGCGATGGGACAAGACTGTAATTACCCATTGGATATCACAAAAAAGGGATAAAAATATATTTTTAAAGATGTAAAAAATGAACTGTATTCAAAACTACTCTATTTTTCAGTAGAAGGGAATGCTATCCCAGAGCCACAAGGAGAGTACCATCCTTTGCCCCTGGGCCACCAAGATATGTCCCAAAACCACCCGGGTATGAAGCAAGACAACCACCTCCAGAACCAAATACCCCACAACACCCAGGATTTGTCCCAACCACGACTCCAAGATCTGCCCCCAGGCCATCAGGCAGTGCCATAGGGCCAACATTACTTACCATAAGGCCCCCATCAAAACCAACCCACTCAACCCCAGCTGCCAGATAAAACTCTATAGACAACACCTCTGGCTCCATGGCCCCCCACCCACAGACCTTTACAGTACTTATATACCTCCAGTCCAGTGTGCAGAGGTCCCTCCATATGGGCATGTGTATCCCGTTATCCTGAAAGAGTTAACTGAAAACCAGCTGGAGAACACAGGCGTTTACAGTATCTCTGCCCACTTGTGGATTTCAATTTGAGCCTCCAAGGCCTAGAAATGTTTTATACGTTTGCAGTCAGGGAATTTGTGTTATAGAGTGCATATGCGGTATGTGATGTATGGATTGGTCATAATTGATCATTACTTAAAATGCAGAGCTTTGGTGGAATGGTTTTGGTAGTGTCAATGTCTATATATTTTGGAACATTGTTTTTAATTAGTGCTGTGTGATATGACAATTAGGCCTAATAATTGTCAGGTCACTTCACCTGAATAATGGTAATGTTGTGAAATGTACGGATTCCTGAAAAGGCTCCATTTCAAAAGGCACTGAAAATGGCATTGGGAGCATTATGAACAGTAAAGACAACTGTCTCATGGAACAGAATATAATATAAAATACTTTTTTGTATGGGTTCATTCCTGTGTATTACATGGCATTAGCTTGGCCACCACTTTATTTCAATTCCACAAGTCTGATAACAGCAATGTATGCTAATGTTGGCTATTATGGGCACTAATCATGGGAATCCTGAGTGGATTGCAGTCTTATTTTGTGGTACTTATACTATAGCCAGCTTTTTGGATTATCTTAATTGATGTGCAAATGTAAGTCAGTTGATGATCTGGTTATTTCTGTAGAGATTATAGGTAATCACGTCTTGTTTTCAAGTTTGTGCTTGACTGAGGCTACTGTTCCTAATGACCTGTAGGTGTGTCTTGGCCAAGGCCAGTACATGTATTAATACTGAACAGCCCGTTACCAGGCAATGAGGTCTACCTTTTTTACTCAGCCCATCACCCCCAGAGTGTCTTTTAATGGGCCTTTTTGTTTTACTTTTACCCAATTCTACTGGCTAGGGCAAATGCTCTTATATTGCACCATACAGAGGTGTGCCTAATTTGTACAAAAGATTAGTTTAATTTTCAGATGACCAATTGCACAAGAAAACATCAATATTGCTGTAGACAAGTGATTTTCTTTATAGCTAGTGTTCACAACTCAAAGTGAAACTCTTACATGTGAAGTTGACATCAGTTCCAACCAATGATGTTTTTGGACCGAGCAGATATGAAGTGACAAATGCAAATTTACAGAACAGTGCATTTATTCAGTGCATCACTATCAGCTACCATATATGGCCAGAGCAAAATGTACACTCAAATCTTCATTTTGGGTAAGTCATTCAGTCAGACCTACAACCTGCTTAGACTACACATTTGTGCAGACTTTACTCCCAAACATGCCATGGCAATACAATGTACAGTATAAACAGTCTTCACATTGAGACAAAACATTTCCTTGTGTGGTATGACCGCAGTCAACATATTGTTCTTTCGTGTCATGCTTCCAAAGCCTGTTACTAGCCCCAGCCACTTTTTGTAAATGATTGCCTACTAAGCAGACCCAAATAAACAGTCCAACAGCAAAGGCACACGTTCCAGCTTGATCAGTTTAAGGCTATGCAATAGCATATGATTGTAGGAGAGCTAAGGGTGGGACGTATGGCTTCACCAAATCAACCTAGAGGTTGATATGGAGAGGAATAGTCAGATCAGGGGAAGGATGGTCCAGGAGTGTAGAGGTGATGTTTAAGGTTGCCCTAGGTGGAGAGTAGAAGAGTTGTTGGTATCCAAGACTAATTGGCTTGATGTCCTACCATTTGGGTCACCATCCCTCGGCTGGGCTTGAACAGTCCCCCCCGGCCTGTAACCGCCAAGCAGACAGAAAGTCAGTCAGCTGAGGCCAGCCTGTCACCCTTATTCTGGGTTAAGTCTGGGAATGGAGTACAATTAAAAAACCTCATCCACATTCTATTAATTACTAGTGTGCACCTGCCAAGAAAGAGAGATCAACTCAAATAGGGAGACAATTGACTGTTACGAGCAAACTAATACACCCATTACAAAATGGAATCCTGAAAACGTTAAAGGTAATAGCTGCCTTCATGTCAATTCAGTTACATACACAGTGGCATTCCCTGTAAATCTAAATAAGAGCTTTGAAAGCTTTTATCCAGGTCATACAGAATAGTATGTATTTTGCCATATGGAACCAAAGGGGGGTACACCTGTTGCCCTAGGATTTACAAATAACACCACAGGTTTACTTTGAAACTCAGTGACATGTTTCATGAATGTTTAAGCATGTTAATAGCACACAATATATGTATGCTCCTATGACAAAATACAGAAGGCAGGGCACAGCAGGTGAGGGAGACAGAAGCAGAGTGAAGTCCTTTCAGCAAAGCATAACCAAAATCCTCTAACCCACTCTTAATGTCAGCAGAGGCAGATAAGGCTATGGTGGCACCACAGAGCAGCAGGGATCAACAAAAAGAAACAAGCAGCAGACAGCAGGTTATACAACACATCTTTATTGAAAACAGTCTCCCAAGGAGTAACATCGGCTTACAAAGAGATGGTGAGAGACAGAAAAAACAAACAAGTAATGCTATGAGAACCAAAAGCAGAGGGGAAAAGTGGTTGACAGGGCTGGGCAGTGACAGAAAATATAAAAGATTCTCATGGATTGGACTGACAGTTGCAGGGGTTTTTTGCATTTATTTTGTACAAAAAAATAAATTAATGAAATCTTTCAAGTTTACAGGAATATCTATTTGTTGTTTCGAACACAGACTTGCTGATAAATCTAAATGCTGTGGATTTCAGTTTTACACGTGTTAAAACAAAAGTATCTTAGACATACCAAAGCAGGCTTACTCTGATAAATAGGCCAGGAGAAACGTGAAGATAGATGAGAACCAAAACAAAAAAAGATTTATAAAAGTGAGCTGGGGCAAACACATTCATATCTGAATGTTCAATGTGGTGGAAGTTGACAAGCGCTTTAGGATCGCATTGCTTGAGCATTACCTCGAGAGCAACCCCGAGGTCCCTGGACTGCTCCCCGCTTGTAGCCTGGCTGATATCCCTCCTGTAGAAACAGGTCATTCAGAAAGACTTATACAGCACCTTCATGACAGTATCTGGGACAACAACTCACAGAATCCCTTTTATTGGAACTAATGCAACCCTAACACAAGGGTCAAGTGTCTTCTAGTCACTAGGACCTAATGGTTGGCTATGTCCTTCCTTACCCGCTGGTAGGTGCTGTTGGGGTAGTCCCGGGACGCCGTGCTGAACTGGGCCTGTTGCCCATAACCATTGTTTGGAGTGTTCGAGAAGGGAGGGCGATAGCCATCATACCCTCCTGAGGAAGACAAACATTTATCCTGTTAACACCACAATAAAAATCACTCCTGTATCAAAGTAGGTCTCTTACAGTAAATTAGCTGGATCTCATACCTCTGAAGCCGTTAGACGATCCTCGGTATCCATTGATCATGCCCCGGGGGTTCCTAGGGCCTCCGCGAGACACACCCCCCCTGCTGTTATAGAAGGACTGGCCTTGCCGCCCAAAGCCTGGCCCCTGGGACGACTGCACCTGGTGGCCCGCTGCCGCTGACATCACTTGGTCTTGGGTGTGGAAGCCTCCTACAGCTGAGAACAGCGTAAGAGTCATTAACAACATTTGACCTTTCTGATCATGCCCTTAGACCAAAGTCTTCAGACCCAAGATCTACTGGTCCTCAGACTCCACTTGTCTAAGTCACATCCTCAGCCCCAACAGCCACCCCAGTCCCCCTCTCACCGGACTGTAGAGTGTCCTGCTGGATGTCAGGCTCCTCCACGGAGTGCTCCGCCTGGCTGCTGAAGCCCTGGCCGTAGCCGCTGGGGAACTGGTTCTGCTTCAGACTGTCTGCTTCGTTAGTGGGGGGCACGGGGGCGTTCAGGTTGAACACCTTAGGGACACAATACAACCAGAGAAAAGCTTTCATTTAGAGGTGTCAGATACCCACACAAGACTCGCAGACAACAGCAAATCACCACTAACAGACTCTAGTCTGATTATTGAGCATACTCTACATACTGTCCAAGGTTCGCTAAATAAAGTTAATCAGCTTAGAGTTGATTATAAATCTTTATGTAGACATGGGGCAGACAAGAGCATTCTGTTCTGCTCTGACAGATGGGGGAGGGGGATGGTAATGGGATGAAGCTTGGTTTTGAGAAATGTAGGCCAACACTGGAATTATACTTATTAATTCAGTTGATGTCCCAATCAGTTCTCATTATCCTTGCAAAGTAAATCTGGTATTACTGTTGTGTGCCAGTGTGTACCACTTCTATTTTTCCTGTCCTAAGACTTGTGGTACCATCAACGTGTGGTAAGTGATTAGAGTTAAGTGGGTTATATGACGGTTTTGTTCAAGTGAAGCGATGTCAGTTATAAGTCCTCCATTAACAAAGCCTACCGCTTGCATGGACTGGAATGGTGCTGCGTTGACATTGATGCCGCCGCTGTGGGGGGTGGAGACGGGCGGGAAGGCAGAGGGCAAGGAGGACGGGGCGGGGGACTGCTCAGACGACAGGGACATCGAGGCCTGGTTTAGGGAGGGGGCGGGGCGGGGAGACAGACGTCACATACTTCAATGGTTTTCACAGACACTTCAGGACAGGCAGGTAGGATGAGTGTTAACCATCTCTCACACTGCCCAATAACAGCCAAGCATAGAGAAGCTCCACCACCCACCCAGTCAGGGGGGTAGAGGAGGGTGGAGTAGAGGGCACCTTGGGGAGGGAGGGTATACCTGGATGTGGTCGGTGCCGTCTGTCTGTGGCCGGGGCTCTGCTGTGTGGGAGGGCTGGTAGAGGGGCGCTGTGGAGGAGTAGCCATCAGGTGTGGAGGAGACCATGGGGACCTGGGGAGGATAAGGGAAGGTTCATATAGTACCCTTGCCCTTTCAATAAGTCTGCTCCGGTATCGAGTCTTGGGGATCACTAGCAGAATTGTGTTCGAGTATCATTATTGCTACTTACGCGTGTAGATTCAGGAACTGAGCTTGATTGAGAAAGTCTTGATTCTGAATGAACTGTACACAAGACAAATATAAAATGGTTTGTTGGTCAAACTGCTTAGAGCAACTAAAAATGAACAGACAAAACTCAAGAGTATATAAGCAGTACTACTCACCGGCCAGTTTATTAGGTACACCACCCCATTCCCAAAAATGAATCGCTCCTACAGACAATGAGTCACGTGGTCATGGCTTGGTATATAAAGCAGACAAATAGACATCCAGGTACTGTTCGATTGAACTTTATAATTGGCAAAATAAGTGACCTAAGAGTCTGAGCGTGGTTTGATCGTCGATGCTAGGCGTGCCGGACCCAGTATCTCAGAAATTGCCGACCTCCTGGTATTTCACGCACGACAGTGTCTAGGGTTTACCGAGAATGGTTCAACAAAAAAAACATCCAGTCAGTCAGCAGTCCTGTGTGCAAAAACAGCTCATTGATGAGAGGTCAAAGTAGGACGGCAAGAATAATGCAAGCTAACAGGCGGAACACAAACAGACAAATAACGTTGCAGTATAATAGTGGTGTGCAGAACGGCATCTCGGAATGAACTCATCAGTCCTTGTCACGGATGGGCCATTGCAGCAGACGGCCACTCCTATTGGCTAAAAACAAGAAGCGGGTCCAGTGGGTACACGATCACACTGAACAATTAAGGAGTGGAAATACATTGCCTGGTCAGATGAATCCCGGTTCTTGTTGCATCATACTGATGGCAGCGTCAAGATTTGGCTAACAGTTAAATTCGGAAGTTTACATACACTTAGGTTGAAGTCATTAAAACTAGTTTTTCAACTACTCCACAAATGTCTTGTTAGCAAGTTGGTTAGGACATCTACTTTGTGCAAGACTCAAGTAATATTTCCAACAATTGTTTACAGACAGATTATTTCACAATTCCAGTGGGTCAGAAGTTTACATACACCAAGTTGACTGTGCTTTTAAACAGCTTGGAAAATTCCAGATAATGTCATCATGGCTTTAGAAGCTTCTAATAGGCTAGTTGACATAATTTGAGTCAATTGGAAGTGTACCTGTGGATGTATTTCAAGGACTACCTTCAAACTCAGTGCCTCTTTGCTTGACATCATGGGAAAATCAAAAGAAACCAGCCAAGACCAAAGAAAATAATTGTAGACCTCCACAAGTCTGGTTCATACTTGGGAGAAATGTCCAAATGCCTGAAGGTAACATGATAATCTGTACAAACAATAATACACAAGTATAAACACCATGGGACCACGCAGCCGTCATACCGCCCAGGAAGGAGAGTCCTAGAGATGAACGTACTGTGGTACGAAAAGTACAAATCAATCCCAGAACAACAGCAAAGGAACCTTGTGAAGATGCTGGAAAAAAACACCATAAAAAAGCCAGACTACAGTTTACAACTGCACATGGGGACAAAGATTGTACTTTTAGGAGAAATGTCCTCTAGTCTGATGAAACAAAAATAGAACTGTTCGGCAATAATGACCATCGTTATGTTTGGAGGAAAAGGGTTTGCAAGCCGAAGAACACCATCCAAACCATGAAGCATGGGGGTGGCAGCATCATGTTGTGGGGGTGCTTTGCTGCAAGAGGGACTGGTGCACTTCACAAAATAGATGGCATCATGAGGGAGGAAAATTATGTGGATACATTGAAGCAACATCCCAAGACATGTCAGAAAGTTAAAGATTGATCGCAAATGGGTCTTCCAAATGGACAATGACCCCCAAGCATAGTGGCTTAAGGACAACAAAGTCAAGGTATTAGAGTGGCCACCACAAAGCCCTGACCTATAGAACATTTGTGGGCAGACCTGAAAAGGCATGTGCGAGCAAGGAGGCCTACAAACCTGACTCAGTTTCACCAGCTCTGTCAGGAGGAATGGGACAAAATTCACCCAACTCATTGTGGGAAGCGTGTGGAAGGCTACCCGAAACATTTGACCCAAGTTTAAATTGTTTAAAAGGCAATGTTACCAAATGACTGTTTGTAAACTTCTGACCCACTGGGAACGTGATGAAATAAACAAATGCCAAAATAAATCACTCTACTATTATTCTGACATTTCACATTCTTAAAACAAAGTGGTGATCCTAACTGACCCAAGACAGGGAATTTCTACTAGGATTAAATGTCAAGAATTGTGAAAAATGTATTTGGCTAAAGTGTATGTAAACTTCTGACTTCAACTGTATGTAGCATGAATCCATGGACCTGGTGTGGAGACTGTTTTCCTGGCACACGTTAGGTCCCTTGATACCAATGGAGTAACAGTGTCTCCGACACCTTGTAGAATCCACGCCCAAAATTATTTCAGGCTGTTCTAGAAGCAAGGGGGATCCGATCCGGTACTAGATGGGTGTACCTAATAAATTGTTGGTGAGTGTAAAAGGGAACATCTCTAGGACTACAGCCTCTGAGTGGTGGTGTTAGAGGGGAGTTAAAACAGAACATGATGTACTAACACTGACCCATGTGCTGCAGGACCACGCTCTGTGCAGACTTCATGGGCTGGGCCAACACGATGGCTGGGTCCAGAGCATGGCCATCAAACTCCAACATGGAGTCCTGTGGGAGGAAGCACATGGGTCAGCATGAACAAGAGACCAAACAGGATCCGATAAGGCAGGACCATATGGGGGCAGTTGGAAGGATCATCACCTGCATGAAGTTATAGGTCCCCTGCATCTGGGCCATGAGGTCCTGTACGACCTGCTTCCGGACCACGGGGTCAGGCGTGTGGGAGACTGGGTTCACAGTGTGGGGCTCGGGGGTCATCTGGGGAGGAGACTGGTGCTGGAGGGCATTGACCACCTAAAGACACAGGGACAGATTTAAACCCAGCTGATGACACCATTGGGCCATGGCGTTACTTGTTGAACCCTAAAAGATTCTGTTTGTTACTGTGTAATATGACAAATGATATGAGAGGTGTAGACATGCAGCATACCTGGACCTCTGCTGTCCACTCCTCTACATGGTCGTTGCCAGTGCTGCTGTATGTGGTTTCTGGAATGAACTGTCTGTTTACAAACTACACAAAAACATAAGAGCACTTGATTAGATTCCAATAGACAAGGGAAATCAGAGAATTCTGAACTTTACAGCAGTTAAGAGTCAGGGTAGAGATTGAACTCACCTCTGTGGCTTCTACTTCAATGGCCTCTGTGTATTCTTGCATAACTGTTCGCTCTGTAAAAGGAATACACTGATTAATATCCACTCATCCAGGTGCACACATCAAAATCTAACCCAGAAGTAAAATCTCACGTAATTTATTCAGCTGCGTGATTAACGTCCGTCTTAATACGCATTAGAAATTTAGCATTACAGCAATATAAAGTCTCCACCCTCACAAAAGGAAACGCTCAGCCAAAGCACTCAAGGCGAAGCAGTTTAAGCATTGCCTTCGCCCAATCCTGATACGTCCAAATAGCCAGTGACAAAAAAAAAAAAAAACAATCCTGCTCGAATCTCATGCATCCCATTCAGTCAAGAAGATTCTCGGTCTACACAGGTATTTTTCCCACAGGAAATTATGGCTGTGTCGGTTACCTGGTTCTGCGGGCTGCTCCCTGCTTCCAGATGACTCATGCACCACAGACTGCTGCTCCTCCTCTTCTTCCTCCTCCTCCTCCTCCTCCTCTTCTTCTTCTTCACACGCGCCGTTCTGATGCATTTGTGCTCTGTCAAAATAGCCACTCAGCAGCACCTTGTCCAGGGTCTCCTTCAGTGCCTTGTCTATAGGAAAGGGGCAGATCATATTCAGAACGTATGAGAAATGTCTTGATAATGCATAAATATACCACAGTTTAGTGGTCCCAATCGGTAACAGAAACTTTTGTGAGTTAGTCAATAGGCCGGGTCTATGCTTGGTATAGTCACAGCTGTGACCCATTCCACAGCACTAGGCCTAGCCAAGATCCACTGCTCGAAGCACTTTAATAACCCTCAAGTATTTATAATCCACAATGCCATATGATCCACCGCAAAGTTGTCTCTGGAATATGGGAGGTGGATGCTCACTACTGGCACTACCCCTCAAAGCCCACTGGCCTGAAACCAGTTCACCCCAACCACAGAAAAGAGCTTCCCTTTATACATGTTCTGCTAACATGGCCTGTATGTCCAGCATGCCCTTTGTGCTTCAAGGGCTTGGATGGGCTTTAGTCATAACACTGCTCCCAGCTCAGCAAACTTTCCTTTCAAGCTCCTTTTATTCAAAATCTAAGATAAGCCCCAATATACTCATTATGCAGATGGGGGTGTGGGTAACTAATTAAAACAAGCCAAAGTCTACATGTACATGGTAAATAAAATGAGAGCTACTTCAAAAAGTGTTAGAAACATACATGTGGTTCCTGCCACAGCCTGGTCTCTGCCCTCTAGCAGTTCCCATAGGTGTAGGGAGGCCTCATCATACTGGTCAGTCAACCTGAAGAACAGGGAAGGACATTTACAACATGCCTACCATCATATTGCGTCACTCCTCCGTCAAAAACAAAGAGAAAACAAAGGGTTTGTACCGGACGTCATGGTCCCGTTCAGGGCCCACCAGCTTGTAGAAATTGTCCAGTGCGGTGAGGTCAGCATCGGTGAGCAGGGGGGAGCCTGCAGCGGGCTGTTTCAGGTCCTGCCTCGTCTGCTCATCCCCCAGCCGGTCAAGCAGGAACTGCAGCTCCAGAACAGTCTTCAGACGCCTCTGCTCCATCTCCTCCCGCTGTAGCTGCTCCCTCCGGGCAGACTTCTTCACTGCCTTCTGGATCTGCAAGGAAATGGGGAAGGAGTTGTCACTGCACTATGGCCACAGTGACTGAGAAACAGCACCTAATAAATACAGTGAGTGTGGTCATAGTGACCAGAATGAAACCTTGAGACGGAACTCACCTCTTGCCCCAAAGACAGGAAGCTCTTCTGCAACTCCCTTGCAAAATCCAGGTTGTTGGTTACTTCCTGGAACTTGGTCAAGGCATCCTACAGACGAGACAAGAGGGAATGAACATGAAATATTTTGTTAGCTGTGTCATAGATCAAAACAACAAACACCACAGTATAAAAATAGAAAGCTGAAGAATGAAATATTATAGTAAATTTGCAACAGGTTAAACAATCAGGTTCACAATTGAAGTTCCCTGAGCTAACATCAACCCAAACCAGTGTCTTGTACGTACCAGCTGATCCTGGTTCAACCGTTCTCCTTTATTCTTCTTGGCCTGGTAGTCATCCAGCTTGCCCTATAGAAATATGGCACATTTAATAAGGGTTACGAGACAGTCTGCTGAGATTCTTTCAGCAGAATTATACCAACTGAGGTTACCCAGGAATATACCATCTATTAAGTGCTGTGATTCCAACGCCAAATAAAGGTCATAGGTTAATGATTGATTACACCAACTAAATTTGTCTGTAGCCATAATAATGTTGGTTACCAACTTTGAGACAAAGTCAATACAGGGTCATAAGGCAGACAATCTTTTCAGACGAGACATCCAGAATTGCTCCTCAGTTGGTCTCAAGCAACGACTAAGCATGAAACAACCTATGCTTTTTGGGAGGTTTCCGAAAGCATGCTTAGATGAAAAAAAGGAAACATTGTTACCTTTTTCTTTTCCATGTTGCGGACCTTCTTGTCTATCACCTGCAGGACCTGCTTCATGGCCTCAGACTGGGTTCCAGAACCCAACTCTGGGCTAGAGGACTGAACAGCATTGTTGCCAACTGTTGCTGAAGGCATCTGACAGAAAATTATTTGTAGTAGTCATTATTAGTGAAGGCCACAAAACACTGAGGATGTAATTGAATACAATAAAGGTTAAAATATGTTGAGGATTAAAACAGTTTGCCAATGGTGATGTAAACAAAAGGCCTGAACAATGGCATTATATTGTTGACCACAAGTGGTCAGACAGACATTTTAATATAACTAAAAAAAATAAGCCCTGGGTACTACTTATTAATGTTCCTTGACGAAAAACTGAAAGACCTATGAATGAATTTGGATATTATGTCGGTTTGCTTAATGATTTCTGTCAAACGCTAACGTTCGCTAACTCTCAAGACAAGTAACGTTAGCGTTACAATTCAATAGCTAGTACCTTGATAATTAACGTTAGTATTTCAAGATTTGTTCCCATTAACGAGCTAAGAAACTAAAGCCGACGAGGCACATTAGGGAAAAATGGGATAAATTGCCAGTCCTTTGTGAGTCGAGGGACTGTCAGCCGAGCATTGTCCAATGAACCGCATAAACGTTACCTGCCAAACTAACGTTAGCTAGCTACGCTACTCATCAACAAATAAACGTTAATTCCGACAAAACAATTATTTATGCAGCAACCTACACATCGTCACAAGTAAAACATTTATGCCATTTGAAAACAGATGGTCATCAAATTAGGCTTAAACTTGAATCCCATCCCAGAACAACCCCCACCCGGCTACAGGGCTAGCTTGGCTACATTTAGCTAGCTAGCTAACGTTAGCTAGTTTCCTTTTCTCCTCGCATTGTTACCGAGACCGGCGTTAGCTAGCTGGCAACGCGAACCACTTAGATGCGAGATAGAAATCGATAGTTGACTAGCTAGTTAGTTAATTAGTTAGCTAACGCGATTCGAAAAAATATGATTAACTACATGTATATGAACGACAGCCATCACACTAGTTTGTTGAAATGTACCTTGCTAATGTGGTCACTGAACTTGGATTCCGTTTAATCAATAGGATGACAGGACAATGCTAGATAGAAACGACTTTAGTCAGAGGCTAGCCTAGCTCGCAAAATTATTTCTGAATTTGACGCTCACAACATCCACTTACCTTAAGGCTATCTGTCTTTGTTCGTCGTCTGACGTTGTAGTTTTGGCTCTATATATTTCGTGTAGCTTTTATGTTACTTTGTATCGACAATGGTGTTCCGCCTCCCCGGGCTCACCGAGAACTATACTGCTGGCAGATGCTAACGAAACACGAGATCAGGGTCGGGTGGCTGCAAGGCCCCTTTGGTAGTCCTATAATTGCCTGAGTTCATCTTGGTAGACAGACAGATTTAACTAGAATTTATCCTCAACATTGCAATTTAATTGCAGATAAATTTATGGAAGCTGTATTTGACAGATTTAGGTACGCATTTTTATGCAAGGCAAGTTGTATTGAATCCCACATTTATTGCAAGCCATTTACTGAATCCCACATTTATTGCAAGCCATTTACTGAATCCCAAGTTTATTTAAACCATTATTCTCTGCATTGAAAAGTACAATAGATTATCCTTTGCAATTCTATCGAATGATTACGTCGAAATAATATCCGTTTCTAAACCCAGAGGCGCAAAATCGCGAGACTCCCGGGAACACTTGCCAAACAGACCAGGCCAGGCAGTGTTTGAGATGTCAATGAATGAGAGAAGTGGAAAAATCTTCCTTTAGTTGTTAATTTTCTCGAAATCTAAAAGCCACAACCTAACCAATGTCGTAAGTAGTTGCACATGTTTTTACTCCAACATCGTGAAAGTGACAAACTGACACATTTTCATTTTGTCAAAAACAACTTTATATTGCAGGGCCTGCACATGCGCAATGTGGTGCGATACGACAGAGCCTATACGTATTTATATGCATTAGTTTAGCTAACCGACGTCGCCATGACCTCGCCTACAAATGTGATCGGGGAGTTATATTGGAGAAGCAGTGTTAGCCTATTTTCATTCTGTACTGTGTTTGCTAATATTGTTCACTAATAGTCTACATATTTTATTTGGTGTGGGATCTTGTCTACAGGTAGGCTAGTTGAGAACAAGTTCTCATTTACAACTGCGACCTGGCCAAGATAAAGCAAAGCAGTTCGACACATACAACAGTTACACATGGAATAAACAAAAATACAGTAGAAAGTCTATATACAGTGTGTGCAGATGAGGTAAGATAAGGGAGGTAAGGCAATAAATAGGCCATGGTGGCGAAGTAATTACAATATACCAATAAAACAGTGGAGGGATGTGCAGGAGATGAATGTGCTACGCGTGCTCTTGTCACGTTCGTTATAAGGATCGGACCAATGCGAGCCTGAATAAGAGTTCCACATATTTTTAATGAACTGAAACTCACTGAAAAAAAACCCCACAACCAACCGTGACGCTACTAGTGTGCACACAGGCACCTAACTGGTTAAATAAAGGTGAAAAAAAGAGCACATTATGACTTGTTTAGGACTCGAAACTCAAAGATAAAGACTTGAGACTTGACTGGATACTTGACGGTCTTGACATGGGATTTGAGTGCTAAGACTTGAGACTTACTTGTGACTTGTAAAACAATGACTTGGTCCCACCTCTGCTACTTGGCACACCTGTATTTCAGAGTTTTTCCCAGTCTTCTCTGCAGATCCTCTCAAGCTCAGTCAGGTTGGATAGCGAGCGTCACTGCACAGCTATTTTTAGGTCTCTCCAGAGATGTTCGAGCAGGTTGAATGAACCTAACAGGTACAACCCCAAATCAGTAAACACGGGCACCCTCATAGATGTCATCCTAACTAACTCGCCCTCCAAATACACCTCTCCTGTTTTCAATCAAGATCTCAGCAATCACTGCCTCATTGACTGCATCCGTAATGGGTCTGCGACCAAACAACCACCCCTCATCACTGTCAAACGCTCCCTAAAACACTTCTGCGAGCAGGCCTTTCTAATCGACCTGGCCGGGGTATCCTGGAATGACATTGACCTCATCCCGTCAGTAGATGATGCCTGGCTATTCTTTAAAAGTGCCTTCCTCACCATCTTAAATAAGCATGCCCCACTCAAAAAATGTAGAACTAGGAATAGATATAGTCCTTGGTTCACTCCAGACCTGTCTGCCCTTGACCAGCACAAAAACATCCCGTAGAGTTCTGAATTAGCATCGAATAGCCCCCGTGATATGCAACTTTTCAGGAAGTTAAGAACAAATATACACAGGCAGTTAGAAAAGCTAAGGCAAGCTTTTTCAAACAGAAATTTGCATCCTGTAGTACTAACTCAAAAAAGTTCTGGGACACTGTAAAGTCCATGGAGAATAAGAGCACCTCCTCCCAGCTGCCCACTGCTCTGAGGCTAGGAAACACTGTTACCACCGATAAATCGACTATAATTGAGAATTTCAATAAGCATTTTTCTACAGCTGGCCATGCTTTCCACCTGGCTACCCCTACCCCGTTCAACTGCCTGGCACCCTCCACAGCAACCCACCAACGCCCCCACCATTTCTCCTTCACCCATACAGTGGGGAGAACAAGTATTTGATACACTGACGATTTAGCAGGTTTTCCTACTTACAAAGCATGTAGAGGTCTGTCATTTTTTAAATCATATGTACACTTCAACTGTGAGAGACGGAATCTAAAACAAAAATCCAGAAAATCACATTGTATGATTTTTAAGTAATTAATTTGCATTTTATTGCATGACATAAGTATTTGATCACCTACCAACCAGTAAGAATTCTTGCTCTCACAGACCTGTTAGTTTTTCTTTAAAAATCCCTCCTGTTCTCCATTCATTACCTGTATTAACTGCACCTGTTTGAACTCGTTACCTGTATAAAAGACACCTGTCCATTCACTCAATCAAACAGACTCCAACCTCTCCACAATGGCCAAGACCAGAGAGCTGAGTAAGGACATCAGGGATAAAATTGTAGACCTGCACAAGGCTGGGATTGGCTACAGGACAATAGGCAAGCAGCTTGATGAGAAGGCAACAACTGTTGGTGCAATTATTCGAAAATGGAAGAAGTTCAAGATGACGGTCAATCGCCCTCGGTCTGGGGCTCCATGCAAGATCTCACCTCGTGGGGCATCAATGATCATGAGGAAGGTGAGGGATCAGCCCAGAACTACACTGCAGGACCTGGTCAATGACCTGAAGAGAGCTGGGACCACAGTCTCAAAGAAAACCATTTGTAACACACTACGCCGTCATGGATTAAAATCCTGCAGCGCACGCAAGGCCCCCCTGCTCAAGACAGCGCATGTCCAGGCCCGTCTGAAGTTTGCCAATGACCATCTGGATGATCCAGAGGAGGAATGGGAGAAGGTCATGTGGTCTGATGAGACAAAAATAGAGCTTTTTGGTCTAAACTCCACTCGCCATGTTTGGAGAAAGAAGAAGGATGAGTACAACCCCACGAACACCATCCCAACCGTGAAGCATGGAGGTGGAAACATCATTCTTTGGGGATGCTTTTCTGCAAAGGGGACAGGACGACTGCACCGTATTGATGGGGAGGATGGATGGGGCCATGTATCGCAAGCTCTTGGCCAACAACCTCCTTCCCTCAGTAAGAGCATTGAAGATGGGTCGTGGCTGGGTCTTCCAGCATGACAACGACCAGAAACACACAGCCAGGGCAACTAAGGAGTGCCTCTGTAAGAAGCATCTCAAGGTCCTGGAGTGGCCTAGCCAGTCTCCAGACCTGAACCCAAAAGAAAATCTTTGGAGGGAGCTGAAAGTCTGTATTGCCCAGCGACAGGCCCGAAACCTGAATGATCTGGAGAAGGTCTGTATGGAGGAGGGGGGCCAAAATCCATTTTTTTAGATTCCGTCTCTCACAGTTGAAGTGTACCTATGATAACAATTACAGACCTCTACATGCTTTGTCGGTAGGAAAACCTGCAGAATCGGCAGTGTGTCAAACACTTGTTCTCCCCACTGTAGCTGATGTTCTGAAAGAGCTGCATAATCTGGACCCCTACAAATCAGCTGGGCTAGACAATCTGGACCCTCTCTTTCTATTACTAGCCTGTTCAACCTTTGTAAGGCCGTAGGGAGACCGGGCAAAGGGAGGAGACGACAGGACTTAGAAAAATGATCCACAACGACCAGGATCGTGGTGTTACCATGTGAAGGTGGAAAATCGGTTAGGAAATCCACCGACAGTAGCTCATAGTTTAGGGATCCCCATTGTTCCTGTGGATGTGCCTTTTCCCGTTCACGCCTTAGATAGTCGACCATTAGGGTCAGGGTTTATCAGGGAGGCCACCGCTCCTTTGAGTATGGTGATGCAGGGGGGTCACAGGGAAAAGATTAGTCTTTTTCTTATTGATTCTCCTGCATATTCTGGGGTGCCTGACCAACCCTGGTTAGCTTGTCATAACCCCACTGTTTCTTGGCCACAGAAGGCTCTCATGGGGTCGTCGCGAGAGTGCTCAGGTAGGTGTTTAGGCGTTCTCCGTTGGTGCTACTACGGTGGAAGTCCACACCAGGTCTCCACCGTGCGCATCCCCCCAGAATATGCCGATTTGGCTCTCGCTTTCTGTAAAAACAAGGCGACTCAATTACCACCCCATCGACGGGGGGATTGTGCGATAAATATCCTGGTAGAAGCTGCACTTCCCAGGAGACACGTGTATCCCCTGTCGCAAGCGGAGATGGTGGCTATGGAGACATACTGCGTCAGGGGTACATTCGGCCCTCCTTTTCACCCGTCTCCTCAAGTTTCTTTTTTGTGAAGGATGGAGGTTTGTGCCCGTGCATTGATTATCGAGGTCTCAATAAAATCAGTGAGGTACAGTTACTCGCTACCTCTTATCGCTACGGCGATTGAGTCAATGCATGGGGAGCGCTTCTTCACTAAACTGGATCTCAGGAGTGCGTACAACCTGGTGCGTATCCGGAAGGGAGACGAATGGAAGATGGCATTTAGTACCACCTCATTATGAGTACCTCGTCATGCCGTATGAGTTGATGAATGCTCCATCAGTCTTCCAATCTTTTGTAGACAAGATTTTCAGAGACCTGCACGGGCAGGGTGTAGTGGTGTATATTGAAGACATTCTGATATACTCCACTACATGCGCCGAGCATGTGTCCCTGGTGCGCAGAGTGCTTGGTCGCTTGTTGGAGCATGATCTATATGTCAAGGCTGAGAAATGCTTGTTCTTCCAACAGTCCGTCTCCTTCCTAGCGCATCGGATTTTCATGTCATGAGTGGAGATGGAGAGCGACCGCATTGCAGCCGTGCGTAATTGGTCGGCTTCCACCACGGTAAAGGAGGTGCAGCGATTCTTAGGGTTTGCCAACTACTAATGGAGGTTTATCCGGGGTTGTGGTCAGGTTGCTGCTCCCATTACCTCACTGCTAAAGGGGGGCCCGGTGCGCTTGCAGTGGTCAGCTGAGGCAAACAGGACTTTTAGGCACCTGAAGGCTCTGTTTACCTCGGTTCCTGTGTTGGCTCATCCGGATCCCTCTTTGCCGTTCATAGTGGAGGTGGACGCATCCGAAGCTGGGATAGGAGCAGTGCTCTCTCAGCGCTCGGGTGCGCCACTGAAGCTCAGCCCCTGTGCCTTCTTTTCGAAGAAGCTCAGCCCGGCGGAGCTAAACTATGATGTGGGGGACCGGGAGCTGTTGGCTGTCGTCAAGGCTTTGAAGGCGTGGAGACATTGGCTTGAGGGGGCTAAACACCCTTTTCTCATCTGGACTGACCATCACAATCTGGAGCACATCCAGGAAGTGAGGAGAATGAATCCTCGCCAGGCAAGGTGGGCCATGTTTTTCACCCGTTTTGTGTTTACCCTCTCTTACAGACCAGGCTCCCGGAACATTAAGACAGACGCACTGTCCCGGCTGTATGACACAGAGGAGCGGTCCATGGATCTCATTCCCATACTCCCAGCCTCTTGTTTGGTGGCACCGGTAGTGTGGGAGCTGGACGTGGACATTGAGTGGGCATCACATGCAGAGCCCTCTCCCCCTCATTGTCCAGCTGGGCATCTGTACGTTCCGTCTGCTGTCCGCGATCGACTGATCTATTGAGCCCACACGTCACCCTCCTCTGGTCATCCTGGGATAGGTCGGACGGTGCGCTGTCTTGATGGGAGGTACTGGTGGCCCACTTTCGCTTAGGATGTGAGGGTTTATGTGTCCTCCTGCTCAGTGTGCGCCCAGTGCAAGGCTCCTAGACACCTGCCCAGAGGTAAGTTACAACCCTTACCCGTTCCACAACGGCCGTGGCTAGAAGACCGGTGACGTCGACCACCAAGCACCGCCCGAACAAGGAGAGGCATCGACTTTGGCAGAAGTCGTGACATCTATCTACCTCATCCCCATACTGTATTTATTTATTTGTCTTGTTCCTTTTCACCCCAGTATCTCTACTTGCACATTCATCTTCTGCACATCTACCATTCCAGTGCTTAATTGCTATATTGTAATTACTTCGCCACCATGGCCTATTTATTGCCTTAACTTACCTCATTTGCACTCACTGTATATAGACTTTTTGTTTTCTTTTGTTATACTGTATTATTGACTATGTTTTCTTGATTCCATGTGCAACACTGTGTTGTTGTATGTGTCGAATTGGTATGCTTTATCTTGGCCATGTTGCAGTTGCAAATGAGAACTTGTTCTCAACTAGCCTACCATGTTAAATAAAGATAAAATAAATAAATAGGTTCAAGTCCTGGCTTTGGCTGGGCCATTCAAGGACATTCAGAGACTTTTCCTGAAGCCACTCCTGCATGGTCTTGGCTGTGTTCTTATGGTCGTTGTACTGTTAGAAGGGGATCCTCTGTGCTCTGGAGTAGGTTTTCATCAAGGATCTCTCTGTACTTTACTCCGTTCATCTTTCCCTCAATCCTGACTAGTCCCCCAGTCCCTGCCGCTGAAAAACATCCCCACAGCAAGATGCTGCCACAACCATGATTCACTGCAGGCGTGGTGCCAGGTTTCCTCCAGACGTGACACTTGGCATTCAGGCCAAAGAGTTTAATCTTGGTTTCATCAGACCAGAGAATCTTGTTTCTCATGGTCTGAGAGTCCTTTAGGTTCCTTTTGGTAAATTCCGAGCAGGCTGTTATGTGCCTTTTACTGAGGAGTGGCTTCCGTCAGGCCTGATTGGTGGAGTGCTGCAAAAAATGGTTTTCCTTGTGGAAGGTTCTCCCATCTCCACAGAGAAACTATGGAGCTCTGACAGGGTGAACATCGGGTTCTTGGTCATTCTCCCTCGAATCCTCAGTTTGTCCAGGCGGCCAGCTCTAGGAAGAGTCTTGGTGGTTCCAAACTTCTTCCATTTAAGAATGATGGAGCCCACTTTGTTCTTGGGGACCTTCAATGCTGCAGACATTTTTGGGTACCCTTCCCCAGATCTGTGCCTCGTCACAATCCTGACTCGGAGCTCTACGGACAATTCCTTCGACCTCATGGCTTGGTTTTTGCTCTGACATGCACTGTCAACTATGGGACCTTATATAGACAGGAGTGTGCCTTTCCAAATCATGTGCAATCAATTTAATTTACCACAGGTCGACTCCAATCAAGTTGTATAAACATCTCAAGGATGGAACCTGAGCTCAATTTTGAGTCTCATACCTAAGGGTCTGAATATCTTTGGAAATTTGTATTTTTCTAAACTTTTCTAAAAACCTGTTTTCATTTTGTCGTTATGGGGTATTGTGTGTAGATTGAAAAATGTAATCCATTTTACAATAAGACTGTAATGTAACAAAATGGTCCACCACACAAAGGACATCCTGCCAACTTAACACAACTGTGGGAAGCATTGGTGTCAACAGGGGCCAGCATCTCTGTGGAATGCTTTCAACTCCTTGTAGAGTCCATGCCCCAACAAATTGAGGCTGTTCATAGAGCAAATAGTCTTGTGGGTGTGCATAGGGTTAGTGCAGATCGTCCAGTTAACCATTAATTAACTATTAATGGCTTGGAGGTAGAAGCTGTCTTGAAGTCTGTTGGTCCGAAAGCCAAAGCTCTGGTCCTGTTTACGGGATGGTAGCAGAGTGAACAGTCTATGGCTTGGGAGTCTTTGGCAATTTTTCAGGCCAACTTCTGACACCGCCTGATATAGAGGTCCTGGATGGCAGGGAGCTCGGGCCCCAGGGCCATGAGGAAATTGGCGTATATATATTGCCGTCACTATATATAGACTTTTTCTATTGTGTTATTGACTGTATGTTTGTTTATTCCATGTGTAACTCTGTGTTGTTGTTTGTGTCACACTGCTTTGCTTTATCTTGGCCAGGTCGCAGTTGTAAATGAGAACTTGTTTTCAACTGGCCTACCTGGTTAAATAAAGGTGAAATAAAATTAAAAAATAAAGTTCTCTGCTGTCTGAAAATTATTCTTCAATTACTCTTTAAATGTCAGTCAGAAGCAGTGTGATGTTTATGACCAAAGTACTTTCTAGTACAGCATCAATGGTGATACACACTCATGCAACTAATCCACCACACACATACAGTCACAAATACACAGGCACACAGATGTTACTAGATTGCCTCACAGGCACTCATTCCCATACACACTTCACCCATATGAGAGGTATCACATCACGTAAACTCCCTCTCCGGCGCTCGAGGTCGCCAGTCTGCTTATTATTACGCACACCCGTCACCATCGTTACGCGCCCCAGTGCTTGATCAGACTCACCTGGACTCCATCACCTTCCTGAATACCTTCCCTATAACTGTCACTCACTTTGGTTCTTTCCCCAGGTGTTATTGTTTCTGTTCCTGTGTTTCATGTCTGTACCCTACTCGTGTTTCTTGTTTTGTTCCATGTTTGTTTATTTATTAAATATTCACTCCCTGTACTTGCTTCCCGACTCCTAGTGTACACGTTACAAGAGGTAGGCCTCTATAGTCTATATCTGCAAGCGCACACACACACACACACACATCCTACATATGCCTTTGAAAAGTTTCCATGATGATGACAGCAGTCTTTCATGTGTGCTTCTGTAGTCTTAAAACCCTTTCACATAGCATGAGAAGTTCAGGCTGTCAAATATCACCAGCCACCCCAGAAGCCACGTCTGCCTACCTCATGGGTCAGCCACACTGTATCCTACCCTCCGATGGCTGCTCTGGCACCATAGCGATTATGACAGCAGGGTGAGACAATGATGTACTACTACTCAGGTCTGAAACGGCAGACAGGCTAATTGGTAATTGAGCCCTGGGACCGTGATCTAATTCTAGATTTACCCATTTCAACTCTGGCTATAAAGAAATACATTAAGCATTCTGAAGAAATTACATTGAAGTGATTTACTGTAAATGAATGGCCCTTGATTTCCAATAAGAAGAGAGTAACAAATGCTGAACTACATTTTCATAGATAGTTTAGATTTTCTTTGCATGTTATTAAACACTTATTCAACCAGTTTTATATAATTTTCTGGTCAAATAATGCAGCCCACATGTTGTTAAACAGCTCTCGATATGCCTATGCCAGAAATAGTGGGTGGTTTGTGATGCCATTCAGTAGCTCTCCCTTCAGTCTCTTTCTATCTCCCTCTCTGTATCCTGGATCATGGTTTGATACACAGCAATGCTGCTGAGACGCCTGTCTGTCCAGGTTGGGGTGCTGCAGTGATCTATGCCTTGGACAAAACATGAACAGTGAGCAATAACATACTCAAATGTAAAATAGTCCTGAAGACACACCATGCCACCACACACAAGCAGCTGTTGTCTCTTCCCCATCGCTGGGGTTTGGAACATCTGTATGTCTCTCCTGTCTTCTGTTAATTTATGTGTTTGTTATTCTTCAATGTAGTCTGGTTTGGCGCAGATCTTCTTACTGTCTAATCTTTAAGATGGATGGCCAGAGATATGAGAGTCTGTGTGAGATCTGCTCCCCTTATTGACCAAATCTCATTATTTATGGGTAAAAACTAACTACACCCCTGATATTGAGGGGAAAATGTACTGTAATTTGATTAAAGAGGAGCAGTAAGAGACTGTTAATTTCAAACTGGCATTACTAACACATCTGGGCCCTGAGAGATGCTTGAGAACATTCCATAAGAGCTGAATTGATGATCTGAATATTGTCCCCAGACAGTAAACGCTTGCACAACCGTTGAGCTGTGCTTTGATAGGCTATTTATTGAGGCTGCTGTGGATGGACGTAAAAAAGAGAATCGAGTCGGTCTTGTGGTTAAAAAGGCTTTCATGTGGAATTAAGTTGAAGCTCAAATCATTCCCCATTACCTTTCCCCTGCTTGTGCCTGTCATGGGAGCGTCTCCATCTGAGCGCCTTACTCCTGTGTCACTGGCAGGTCCTAAAGAGCCCCGCCCCCATCTGACATCCCCTCCTCAGGCTCCAGTTCTAGTAATCCTTCTCTTTCTCTGAGCCAGTGAGTGAACGATCACAGCTCTCTCTGTCTCTCTCTCGCTCTCGCTCTCTCTCTCTCTCTCTGTCTCTCGCTCTCCTGGAACACTACTGAGAGATAATTGCATCCATGGTTGCTACGTTTTCAGTTTTGCACGTGATGTCTATGAAAATGTTTAAGTCTGTCGTAATTGGGAGAGTTGGAGAAACGGTGCTAACAGACATAAATAAATGGTTAGTGTTTGGCTTGTGAAAGGATCACGACCACATGAGAGAGGGATGATGTCCTCTTTGTGTGCAAAGAGGGAGGAAAGAAGTGAAAGAAGGAATGAAAATAGAATGAGTACTGAACTGGCTCCATCCACAAAATGAACGGTTCCAGAATTCTGTCTCTCTGCCCAGATATGATGATGGCTCTGTATGTGTGCATGCACCAGGAGGGTACATGGCCTGGCATACACATCAGAGAAACTCATGTCGGATTATAAATTCTAGCATACCAAATGGTTACTGAGCATAATGACGGCCTATATAGCCTATCGCTCATAGAGTTTGCTGTCTCCTAAGGGGGCAACACCCACCCAGTCCCTCTGTTGTGAATGGATATGGCCATGAATCCGCAACACAGAACCCCTGTGTTACCCTCCTGTTGAAAGTGCTTGGAGACACCTGTCTTCAGTCAGGCCAGTGAACAAGTGCACAGGCCTGACACACGTCTGCCCCAAATAAAACCCTCTGTCGCTGGAGTTCATCGAGTCTCAGATGGAAAGCCACTAGAGACTTCTGTTTTCATCATAGCATCCAGAGTATAAACAGAATGTAAACCTCTAATAAACAACATGAAGGGCGTCTGGTTCCAATCGCAGGTCTTTCCCGGAGCCTGAGAGGGCTGAGCCTGAGAGAAACTGAAATCTGTTGAGACAGAGGAGCGTTTATTTAAGAGGTCACGTCTGTTACATCATGACTCCATCACTATCCAGCAGACATTCAGGACGGGTGGAACACAGTCAACGGATGAGCCTCATGGAAAATGATGTAAAGACAGTGGACTAGACCAGTGTGTTTGTCTGAAGTCAGACACAAACCGACCTATTGGAGATTTGCCTGTTGATAGCTCCTATAGACAGAAGATGGCGCTAATATCACAGATTGGGAAGAGAGAAGTGAACTGCGCAGTTTGTGAGAGACACAAGAGGAGGGAAATAGAGGAACGGATAGACAGAGTTGAACTTGTTTATAACAAGAGAACAACATGCACTTTACAGCATCTTCTTCACATTAGATTAAATTATGATGCACTTGCATTGCTCTCTGTCAAATCTTTTCACTTTTAGTAATGAATGAAGGGAACTAAAATATATATATATATTTAACCTTTATTTAACTAGGCAAGTCAGTTAAGAACCAATTCTTATTTATATTTATGGCGAAGGACCTGTGGTGAAGGACCTGTGGTGAAGGACCTGTGGTGAAGGACCTGTGGTGAAGGACCTGTGGTGAAGGACCTGTGGTGAAGGACCTGTGGTGAAGGACCTGTGGTGAAGGACCTGTGAATACATAGAGTTTCCAGGCCTCCAGAGCAGGCCAAATCACACCTCAACAGTGTTCCCCAGAGTCTGGCCCTCTCCTGGGCTGCCAGGGACAGGGGAGGTGGGGGTTTATGGATCCCCAGCTCCTCTCTCTGATGTGGGCCGCTGAGTAATGGCCGTACATCCTTGAGCGCTCCTCTCTTGCTGCACATTCTGACTGAATTAAATACGTGCAGAGGATTTATTGGCTGAAAAACCACAGGGGCCCCACAAACACTTCAGCCATCTCCACTCTCAGTGCAGCCTAGACGGGTGCAGGAATTCAACAGCTGCCCCGCCGGTTACTCCTCTCTTCTCCTCTCCCTTTCACAATATGTCTCTGTGTCTCTCCTCACCTCTCCTTTACTCTCCGCCTTCATTTTTTCAAGGTTCTCTCCATTATCAGCTCTCCATATTATTTTGTCTTTCCTACATCTCGTATGAATCTCTCTGGTTCCACTCATAGTTCTACAGCTGCACCATTGAGAGCCTCTTGACTGGCTGCATCACCGCTTGGTATGGAAAATGCACCACCCTTGACCGCAAAGCGCTACAGAGGGTGATGCGGACAGCCCAGTACATCACGGGCCAAGCTCCCTGCTATCCAGGACCTCTATATTAGGCGGTGTCAGAGGAAGGACAGAACATTTGCATAAGACTTCAGCCACCCAAGCCATAGACTGTTCATCTGCTACCATCCTGCAAATGGTACTGAAGCATCGGCTGTCCGACCAACAGGCACCGATACAGCTTCTACCCCCAAGTCATAAGACTGCTAAATAGCCGTAAGACTGCTAAACAGTTATTTAAATGGTTACCCAAACTATCTGCACTGACCATATCTGGGACTGACTATATGCACACTCACAAGACTATATATAGACTCACATACACTACACACACACACACACACACACACACAGACACACACCGAAACACTTTCACATGCACCAAATGCTGCCCCTACTCTTTTCTTTAATTTAATAGTATTATTATCTATCCTGATGCCTAGTACCTTTACCCTGCCTTTATGTACATACAGTTGAAGTCGGAAGTTTACATGCACTTAGGTTGGAGTCATTAAAACTAATTTCTCAACCACTCCACAAATGTTTTGTTAACAAACTATAGTTTTGGCAAGTCGGTTAGGACATCTACTTTGTGCATGACACAAGTAAGTTTTCCAACAATTGTTTACAGACAGATTATTTCACTTATAATTCACTGTATCACAATTCCAGTGGGTCAGAAGTTTACATACACAAAGTTGACTGTGCCTTTAAACAGCTTGGAACATTCCAGAAAATGATGTCATGGCTTTAGAAGCTTCTGATAGACTAATTGACATCATTTGTGTCACGCCCTGGTCAAAGTATTTTGTGTTTATCTTTATGTATTTGGTCAGGCCAGGGTGTGGCATGGGGTTTTTGTAATTGTGGTGTGTTTGTCTTGGGGTTTTGGTGGTGGTATTGGGATTGTAGCTTAGTGGGTTGTCTAGCAAGGTCTATGGCTGTCTGGAGTGGTTCTCAATCAGAGGCAGGTGCTTATCGTTGTCTCTGATTGGGAACCATATTTAGGCAGCCATATTCTTTGAGTTTGTCGTGGGTGATTGTCCTTAGTGTCCTATGTGTACTCGTTGTTAGTTTGCACCAGATAGGCTGTTTCGGTTTCGTTTATTGTTTTTTGTAAGTTCGTGTTTTTTTGTTATATTAAACATGGATCGCAATCGACACGCTGCAGTTTGGTCCGACTCTCTTTCATCACCACTAGAAAACCGTTACAGAATCACCCACCACCAACGGACCAAGCGGCGTGTCAACAGGCAGGAGATGCTCACCAAGGATTTCTGGTCATGGGAGGAGATCTTCGACGGGAGAGGACCCTGGGCTAAACCAGGGGAGTGTAGCCGCCCAAAGGAGCAACAGGAGAAGAGGCAACAGAGGCAGCAGCAGCAGGAGCAGCAGCAGCTACAGTGGGAGAGGTTGCACCACCTGGAGTTATGGACATGGGAGGAGGAATTGGACGGTAAAGGACCCTGGAATGAGCCTGGAGATTATTGTCGCCCCAAAGCCGAGCTGGAGGCAGCAAAAGCAGAGAGGCGGCATTATGAGGAGCTAGCACGGCAGAGCGGATGGAAGCCCGAGAGTCAGCCCCAAAAATTTCTTGGGGGGCTTACAGGGAGTATGGCTATGCCAGGTAGGAGACCTGCGCAAACTCCCTGTGCTTACCGGGGGCTGGAGAGACCGGGCAGGCACCGTGTTATGCTGTGGAGCGCACGGTGTCTCCAGTGCGGGTGCATAGCCCGGTTCGGTATATTCCAGCTCCTCGTATCGGCCGGGCTAGAGTGGGCATCGAGCCAGGTAAGGTTGGGCAGGCTCGGTGCTCAAGAGCCCCAGTGCGCCTGCACGGTCCGGTCTATCCAGTACCACCTCCACACCCCAGCCCTCCGGTAGCAGCTCCCCGCACCAGGCTTCCTGTGCGTGTCCTCGATCCAGTACCACCAGTTCCAGCACCACGCACCAGGCCTTCAGTGTGCCTCGCCTGTTCAGCGCAGCCAGCGCTTTTCTCCTCTCCTGCGCTGCTGGAGTCTCCCGCCTGTTTAGCGCAGCCAGAGCCTTCCTCCGACACAGCGCTGCAGGAGTCTCCCGCCTGTTCAGCGCAGCCAGAGCTGCCAGTCTGCATGAAGCAGCCAGAGCTGTCAGTCTGCATGGAGCAGTCAGAGCTGTCAGTCTGCATGGAGCAGTCAGAGCTGTCAGTCTGCATGGAGCAGTCAGAGCTGTCAGTCTGCATGGAGCAGCCAGAGCTGTCAGTCTACATGAAGCAGCCCGAGCTGCCAGTCTGCATGAAGCAGCCAGTCTACATGGAGCAGCCAGAGCTGTCAGTCCGCATGGAGCAGCCAGAGCTGTCAGTCCGCATGGAGCAGCCAGAGCTGTCAGTCTGCATGGAGCAGCCAGAGCTGTCAGTCCGCATGGAGCAGCCAGAGCTGTCAGTCTACAGGAAGCAGCCCGAGCTGCCAGTCTGCATGAAGCAGCCAGTCTACATAGAGCAGCCAGAGCTGCCAGTCTGCATGAAGCAGCCAGAGCTGTCAGTCTGCATGGAGCAGTCAGAGCTGTCAGTCTGCATGGAGGAGCCAGAGCTGTCAGTCTACATGAAGCAGCCCGAGCTGCCAGTCTGCATGAAGCAGTCAGTCTACATGGAGCAGCCAGAGCTGTCAGTCCGCATGGAGCAGCCAGAGCTGTCAGTCTACATGAAGCAGCCCGAGCTGCCAGTCTGCATGAAGCAGCCAGTCTACATGGAGCAGCCAGAGCTGTCAGTCTGCATGAAGCAGCCAGAGCTGCCAGTCTGCATGAAGCAGCCAGTCTACATGGAGCAGCCAGAGCTGTCAGTCTGCACGGAGCTGTCAGTCTGCACGGAGCTGTCAGTCTGCACGGAGCTGCCAGTCTGCAAGGAGCTGCCAGTCTGCAAGGAGCTGCCAGTCTGCAAGGAGCTGCCAGTCAGCACGGAGCCGCCAGAGCGGTCAGTCTGTAAGAAGCCGCCAGAGCTGTCAGCCTATATGGAGCAGCTAGTGCCGCCAGTCTGCCCAGCGCCGCCAGTGCCCCCAGTCTGCCCAGCGCCATCAGTCTGCCCAGCGCCATCAGTCTGCCCAGCATCGCCAGTCTGCCCAGCATCGCCAGTCTGCCCAGCATCGCCAGTCTGCCCAGCATCGCCAGTCTGCCCAGCACCGCCAGTCTGCCCAGCGTCGTCAGTCTGCCCAGCGTCGTCAGTCTGCCCAGCACCGCCAGTCTGCCCAGCGTCGCCAGTCTGCCAGACTCTTCCAGATCTGCCAGTCAGCCAGACTCTTCCAGATCTGCCAGTCAACCAGACTCTTCCAGATCTGCCAGTCAACCAGACTCTTCCAGATCTGCCAGTCAACCAGACTCTTCCAGATCTGCCAGTCAACCAGACTCTTCCAGATCTGCCAGTCAACCAGACTCTTCCAGATCTGCCAGTCAACCAGACTCTTCCAGATCTGCCAGTCAGCCAGGATCTGCCAGTCAGCCAGGATCTGCTGAAACCACCAGCCAGCCAGGAGCTGGTAGATCTATCTACCTGCCTGAGCTTCCTCTCACTCCTGAGCTTCCTCTCACTCCTGAGCTTCCTCTCACTCCTGAGCTTCCTCTCACTCCTGAGCTTCCTCTCACTCCTGAGCTTTCTCTCACTCCTGAGCTTTCTCTCACTCCTGAGCTTTCTCTCACTCCTGAGCTTTCTCTCACTCCCGAGCTTCCCCTCAGTCCCGAGCTGCCTCGGTCCCGAGCTGTCCTTCAGTCCCGATCTGTTCCTCAGTCCAGTGGGGTTCTGGGTGAGGACTACTAGGCCATGGTCGGCGGCTGAGGGTGGACTATCCAGGGACGAAGGGAGAGGGGACTAAGACATTAAAGGAGTGGGGTCCACGCCCCGCGCCGGAGCCGCCACCATGGACAGACGCCCACCCGGACCCTCCCTATTGTTTTGAGGTGCGTTCGGGAGTCCGCACCTTAGGGGGGTTCTGTCACGCCCTGGTCAAAGTATTTTGTGTTTATCTTTATGTATTTGGTCAGGCCAGGGTGTGGCATGGGGTTTTTGTAATTGTGGTGTGTTTGTCTTGGGGTTTTGGTGGTGGTATTGGGATTGTAGCTTAGTGGGTTGTCTAGCAAGGTCTATGGCTGTCTGGAGTGGTTCTCAATCAGAGGCAGGTGCTTATCGTTGTCTCTGATTGGGAACCATATTTAGGCAGCCATATTCTTTGAGTTTGTCGTGGGTGATTGTCCTTAGTGTCCTATGTGTACTCGTTGTTAGTTTGCACCAGATAGGCTGTTTCGGTTTCGTTTATTGTTTTTTGTAAGTTCGTGTTTTTTTGTTATATTAAACATGGATCGCAATCGACACGCTGCAGTTTGGTCCGACTCTCTTTCATCACCACTAGAAAACCGTTACAATTTGAGTCAATTGGAGGTGTACCTGTAGATGTATTTCAAGGCCTACCTTCAAACTCAGTGCCTCTTTGCTTGACATCATAGGAAACATTTTTATCAAATCAGCCAAGACCACAGAAAAAAATTTGGTCAACCTCCACAAGTCTGGTTCATCCTTGGGAGCAATTTCCAAACGCCTGAAGGTACAACATTCATCAATACAAACAATAATACGCAAGTATAAACACCAATTGGACCATGCAGCCGTCATACCACTCTCAAAGGAGACGCGCTCTGTCTCCTAGAGATGAACATACTGTGGTGCGAAAGGTACAAATCAATCCCAGAACAACAGCAAAGGACCTTGTGAAGATACTGGAGGAAACAGGTACAGAAGTATCTATATCCACAGTAAAAACCAGTCCTATATCGACATAACCTGAAAGGCCGCTCAGCAAGGAAGAAGCCACTGCTCCAAAACCACCATAAAAAAGCCAGACTACGGTTTGCAACTGCACAAGGGGACAAAGATCGTACTTCTTGGAGAAATGTCCTCTGGTCTGATGAAACAAAAATAGAACTTTGGCCATAATGACCATCGTTATGTTTGGAGGAAAAAGGGGGAGGCTTGCAAGCTGAAGAACACCATCCCAGCTGTGAAGCACCGGGGTGGCAGCATCATGTTGTGGTGGTGCTTTGCTGCAGGAGAGATGGGTGCACTTCACAAAATAGATGGCATCATGAGGGAGGAAAATTATGTGGAGATATTGAAGCAACATCTCAAGACATCAGTCAGGAAGTTAAAGCTTGGTCGCAAATGGGTCTTCCAAATAGACTATGACCCCAAGCATCCTTGGCTTAAAGACAACAAAGTCAAGCTATTGGAGTGGCTATCACAAAGCCCTGACCTCAATCCTATAGAAAATGTGTGGGCAGAACTGAAAAAGCGTGTTCGAGCAAGGAGGCCTACAAACCTGACTTCGTTACATCAGCTCTGTCAGGAGGAATGGGCTAAAATTCACCCAGCTTATTGTGGGAAGCTTGTGGAAATCTACTCAGAATGTTTGAGTTAAACAAGTTAAACTATTTAAAGGCAATGCTACCAAATACTAATTGAGTGTATGTAAACTTCTGACCAGCTGGGAATGCGATGAAAGAAATAAAACCTGAAATAAATCATTCTCTCTAATATTATTCTGACATTTCACCTTCTTAAAATAAAGTGGTGATCCTAGCTGTGTCACGTTCTGACCTTTATTTCCTTTGTTTTGTATTTATTTAGTATGGTCAGGGCGTGAGTTGGGGTGGGCAGTCTATGTTTGTTTTTCTATGATTTGGGGATTTGTATGTTTCGGCCTAGTATGGTTCTCAATCAGAGGCAGGTGTCATTAGTTGTCTCTGATTGAGAATCATACTTAGGTAGCCTGGGTTTCACTGTTTGTTTGTGGGTGATTGTCTATGTTGATTGCTTGTGTCATCACAGTTCTCATTTAGCTTCACGGTCGTTATTTGTTTATTGTTTTGTATATTGTGTTTCAGTGTTCAGTGTTTTCTTTATTAAATTTCATCATGAACACATACCACGCCGCATATTGGTCCTCCGATCCTTCTCGCCTCTCCTCTTCAGATGAAGAGGAGGACGCCTGTGACAAACTGACCTAAGACAGGGAATTTTTACTTGGATTAAATGTCAGGAATTGTGAAAAACTGAGTTTAAATGTATTTGGCTAAGGTGTATGTAAACTTCCGACTTCAACTGTATCTACCTCAAATACCTCATACCGCTGCACAGTAATATGGTACTGGTACTCCCTGTATATAGCTTATTTCTTGTGTATTTTAATCCTTTTGAGTTACAGTAATTGTTTTTACCCTGCATTGTTGGTAGAGAGAGATAAAGGAATCGCTTGGTTTTAGCTAATTTAAAACACTGTTAAAACCTAGGGATTCCTTCTCTCTCACACACTCTTTTTCCCCCCTGCCCCACCTCTCTCTCTTTCTCTCTTCGGAGGTAAAGGCAGGATCTTCAACTCCTCGTGTCATTTGGGGATGTGTGCACTCAAACCAAGAGTCTCCCTTAAATTAGCCAAACTACATTAATAATTCATAGCCATGTGCGGCAGAGAGAGAGATGAAAAACAAAGTCCACGGTTGTAACTACCCATCGTTATCATTATTATACAAGTCCCATTTTATGCACCATCATGCAAATACAGTGATGTTTTGGTTGGGGGCTGGTTCAGAATTGCTTACAATTCCATGCTTTAATCTGTTTTAGGATCTCAGCTTAATATAATGTATTCACTAGCTTTATGTTTTCAAAGAGGCTATAAGATAACATGGTGAGTTCATAGGAGTATGTTTACTACTAGCCAGGCAGCAGACTGATGCTCAGTGAGCCTGTGGTCCCCTGGTCTGTCTGCCACGTGCACTGCTCAGGGATGATAATCCCAGCTCGTAATTACCACAGACATCCATCAGGGTACACATCCATCCATGTGCAGGCTGGGACAGGGGCCTGTGTTCGGCCTCCACACAGACCCTCCCTCTAGCTAACTCTCTTTCACTCTCTTTATCTCTGTCTCGCCCTGTGTGTCTGTTTTTATGAGGATCCAGGGTTGGCTGCCCATATGGAGGAAGCTGCATTTGGAGGCAGCATTTGGTGCCAAGATTGAAATCAAAAAGATAAATATTCCTTTCCCCAGGAGGGAAGTGAGAGTGGAGGCCTGATCTCCTCCTCTATTGATGGGGGGAATGGGAGGCTGTGGGTTGGAGGGGGTCTGTTCACCAGCTGCCTTGTATGAGATATGTCCTATACTCCCTATAAGCAGGGGGTGTCCCTCTCTGTAGTTTGGGGGTATGTATGCTTACCATTGGCTTGTATGGTTAGCTGACTTTCTCTCCCCAGCATTGCGGGTCCCTCAGCATCACCCTAAAGGAGACCCCACAGAGTGGCCTAGCTAACTTCAATAACCTCTGCTGCCACAGCTGATTTATTTACCATTTGTTTAAAAAATGTTGATATAAGATGTTGAACTTCTATTCACCATGACTTGTGTACTATAGTTCAACTGCTGCTCTTGGGTTAAGGTTGTGAAAGATGTGAAGATGTGAATGGGAATTACGTAATTAGTTTAATGTAGTCTGATATAAACACAGCACCCAGTGAGCCACCTAAGAGACAATCAGAGAATGCCCTCCCTAAAGTAAAAGAGAGATGGGTGACATTAAAGGAAGAGTGTTTCATTATGAGGCACATGGATAACTGAGGTCCTTTCTGATCCACAGCACCCAGTGTGCCACCTAAGAGACACTCAGAGAATGCCCTCCCTAAAGTAAAAGAGAGATGGGTGACATTAGAGGAAGAGTGTTTCATTATGAGGCACATGGATAACTGAGGCCCTTTCTGATCCACAGCACACGACTCTTTGAGGGTGAAATTAGCACACAGCTTTTCAACATGTTCCTAATGCGAATGCTGTCTGATGCTGAGTGTCAGAGGTGGTATCCATAGTTTTTTATATGTAGTTCAAACACACAAATCACCCTCCCAGTAAAGAACCATATATTCCCCTGACAGCAGGGAGTAGCAAGCTAATTGAGAGAATAATGAAAATATGAAAAGAGCTCTGTGAGATGCCCCTCTAATCCTCGCCTCTTCTACTCCACTATTCCTCAGCAGGCCTCTCCAGGCTGAGTAGCTGAGGGGCCTAGTGTACTCTTGACTAGAGTCTCTAGTCTCTCAGAACCCAGAACTCACTCACTCACTCTTCGCTCTCTCGCTCCCTCTCTCTCTCTCGATCTCTCTCTCGATCTCTCTCTCGCTCTCTCAGCCAACACAAAGCAGACTCCTCTGCCTGTGAGGCCCAAGCAGGCCCTGCACAGATACATTATAACACTTAACAAGAGAGGGAGAGACAGAGAAGTGAGAGAGATGGTCTGGATTGGTTCTCTACACTGAGGAGAGACTATTTTCCAAATGTATAATTACAGCATTGCTTTAAGCAAAGAAGTTTAGACGACTGTGTAAAATCAGTTAAATCATACCAACAGGTGAGGAATTGCCAAACTTTGACCCCGGCTTCCTGCTGTAGTGTTGCGTGACTGAGTTTGGCTCTTGAACCCCCCCAAACCTGGGGCATTATTTAAGCTGCTCCAAGGGGTCAACTGTAACCTGTGTTGGTCAGCGAGCTGAGGAATCCACACGAGCCGATCTTATCTGGCAAGGTGAAACCAGAGCAGGCCTGGCGCTGCCATCAAACTGAGCCAGGCCCAGAGGGCATCATGGCAACTACTGGGATGCCTGCCTAGGGACAGGAACCTGACTGAGGTTCACAGTCATGTGACCGGCTCGGAGACTGGCTTTGAAGCTCATCTGTCACTCATCATTAATCCCTCTCCAGGTCCAGTTACACTTCCAGGGGAAAACATTTAATATACAACATATACGAAAGAACTCATAATCATTTTCTTGTCATATTTTAACATTTGTCTATTAGCTTCAAAGAACTACTGTCTCCTACCAAAATTTTTTTATACTACATAATCATTTTCTTGTCATATTTTAACATTTGTCTCCTCCTATGAGACGAGAGGCGGGGTTGGGTCTCACACCCTGTGCTGGATCTCAGACTTTCCCCCATCCAGGGGTGTGACTGTGTATCCTACTAAATCTGAGCTCAACCACTGTGATCCAACTGCACTGCTCACCCATCTTTCAGATCCAAGCCTGGACACATATGGAGGGGTCACATAGTTGAATGGGAGTCTGTGACCTGCCACGCTCAATGTTGGACTACACGTTTTGTCTGCTTCACTTTAGGTCTCATTTGAAATCAGCTTCAAAGCACCTTGTGATATTTCTGTGTGCTCTGCCAATGAAAACCCTCATGGGCCACACAAAGAGGGTCTCAACTAGATCACAACAGGAGGTTAGGAGAAAAGACAGTGATGAGTTGACCTGAAATACCTAGCTGTGCATTTCTTTAAAACATTCTGCTCTTGTCATCAAAACTCTCTCGTTTTTACATTAAAGCAGATGGAATCTGTCATGTTTACTTGAAATGCAGATTTGAATCAGTTCAGATGGAAATCTAAACCGAAACTTGGAGCCGGAGAGCCTCCGCTTCAGGCCGGTGTTTGTGTTCTAGCTTTATGGAGGGTTTTAGACTTCCACTGTTACCTCGGGTGAAAACTATCCACTTTAGAAAAACAAAACAAAACTGATCTGCAGATAACAGAAATGGACATTTCATCCAAACGAGTTAAACGAGAAACATGTTTTTGGAGGTATCCTCATTCCTGGTGATGGTATCAGTCCACGAGCTCATTGAAATCTCTGTAGCAGAGCTCTTGAGTAGATGGTCAGCTCACTGGATAAATATGCAGAAAAATGAAAAGGGTTGACCATTCGGTTTTAACTAGGATGAGAGATCATTAAAATTATTACGCTCTTGCACTGTCTCTGCCTAAGATAGGAAGGAGAAGAGACTAGTAATATTAATGCGATCAATAACTACTCCTTTCTCCAGGGAACATCTTGGCATACAGAATGTGAAAAATGGCAAGTGAGAGAGAAAAAGAGGGACTAGGAGAGGATGATTGAAAAAGAGAGCCTACATCACACTGTATCACAGATAAAACACATATGCTCCACATAAATCATAGGGACAGAGGAGGAGAAAGGCTCTGAAATACACAGTATGACTGAACCTATGGTAATGGAATGGTTATGAGAAACACAGGATATGCAATTACAGATCATAGGCAAAATTAGCTATATGACTGCGCCCCAAAATGCGCAGGGCAGGATGCTTTCATGTGCATGAGCAAGCGTCCACAGATTTGGACCAAACAGTGTGTGTGACCATTTCTGACTAGCATGCTTATAGCTGAACACACATGCTGCTGTCTGGTGTATTTCCCTGAGGAGAAGGGTCTATTGTGATTCCTGTGTGTCCCAGAACTCCCCAGTCCTCTGTGGTGTCTCTCTGCAGTCTGGTTGGACTGGACCAGTCCTATGTGGTGTCTTTCTGCAGTCTGGTTGGACTGGACCAGTCCTCTGTGGTGTCTCTCTGCAGTCTGGTTGGACTGGACCAGGGCTCTGTGGTGTCGCTCTGCAGTCTGGACTGGACCAGTCCTCTCTCTGCAGTCTGGTTGGACTGGACCAGGGCTCTGTGGTGTCTCTCTGCAGTCTGGTTGGACTGGACCAGGGCTCTGTGGTGTCTCTCTGCAGTCTGGTTGAACTGGACCAGTCCTCTGTGGTGTCTCTCTGCAGTCTGACCAGGGCTCTGTGGTGTCTCTCTGAGTCTGGACCGGGGCTCTGTGGTGTCTCTCTGCAGTCTGGTTGGACTGGACCAGTCCTCTGTGGTGTCTCTCTGCAGTCTGGTTTGACTGGACCAGTCCTCTGTGGTGTCTCTCTGCAGTCTGGTTGGACTGGACCAGTCCTCTGTGGTGTCTTCCTGCAGTCTGGTTGGACTGGACCAGTCCTCTGTGGTGTCTCTCTGCAGTCTGGTTGGACTGGACCAGTCCTCTGTGGTATCTCTCTGCAGTCTGGTTGGACTGGACCAGGGCTCTGTGGTGTCTCTCTGCAGTCTGGTTGGACTGGAACAGTCCTCTGTGGTGTCTCTCTGCAGTCTGGTTGGACTGGACCAGGGCTCTGTGGTGTCTCTCTGCAGTCTGGTTGGACTGGACCAGGGCTCTGTGGTGTCTCTCTGCAGTCTGGTTGGACTGGACCAGGGCTCTGGAACCTGTCAGCGTTTCCTCAGAAGGAGACTTCAGGAACAGACAGGCTTCATTTAATTAACTTTGGTTGCTATTCTGAATAACATGAGCCACTCTCTCTCTTTCCTGTTTCTTTAGGGCTGACGTGAGGCACTGGCTGATCCCATCGGCCCAGCAGGCCTCAGAATGGGCATGGTGATGGGGTTGAAAGGCTGACGTGGTGGGGCTCTGTGGAGTATCTGGGGTCAGGGTTTAGATTGAGGCTGAGGAGCTGTTAAGACAAGGTAGGGTTTGACATTACACCATGGGCATGCGTCAGTACCAGGAAGTCTGCGGAGCATTCAGACTCCACATCAGATACACTTCCTGGCAGGCAATAGGTGGGCGGCGTCCAATCCAAGACCCTGAAAGGAGCCTTCAAAACACACTATGTGCAGTTCAAAGCTCATAAAGACACACTGCAGAGATCCACCTACGTGTTTCACACACATCAACAGGCCTGTGTGTGTGTGTGTGTGTGTGTGCATGTGTGTATTTGCGTGTCAGGGAGTGTAAGAGAGTGTGTGTACCTGTATATGCGTGGAAATGTGTGATTGGAGACACTGTGCAGGCCCTTGCGGTGTGCTGTGTGTGTGTCTGTGTTTGTGTGCAATGTTGTAGTCCAACATCAGAGACCAGATGGTTCATTATGTAGTTATAGTTCAGTTCCAGACCTGGTGGTGGTGGTGTGACTGTGCATTCATTGTGGGAGAATGGCCTCACGTTCGGAAAATTGTGTACCTCTCAATTGATTTCACCCACAAGGGCCACATCCGCAGCTTTTGAATCTTGTTGGTTTATCTTGCCCAGAAATGCTCAAGTTGAGCATATCATTTTTAGACTAAGACCAGTCTACATTTTTTATACCAGAAGACAGTGACTGCAGACCACCAGTATGCATTTGTATGTTATGTGATATTATATGAATCACATAGTTTATTCAGTATCTTGTTTATCCCTCTAATATAATGTAATATAACACTGTAATTATCACCTGACCTAAACCAGTCAAAACAAAAAATACCAACAGTGGACAGTGTGTCATTGTAACATAAAATACATTTCCCTTTAAGAGCCAAAGACTCAAGAAATGACCAGAGTACTATTACTCCACACAAACTATTACTCCACACAAACTATTACTCCACACAAACAAATGTGTTTTTCAAATATGGTAAAACTGATGGTTATCTGGAAACGGAGCAAATGAGATTTGAGAAAAGACAATTACTGCTCACGTCATGATCTAACCATGACAACACACAGTACCAAACAATAAACAACTCTAACTCTGCCTCCGAACTCTACGGGGGAGAGTTTTGGACAGTGGATTATTATGACAAAGTTATGATGGCTTGTCCTCTGCAGAGAGTTGCATTACATTTGGTTGTGCTGATTCCAACCACTTACAGTTTACAGACAAGCCGAGGCAGAAAACGCCTTTTGGCACTAAATCCTATACTCAGTCACTTTTTCTTATTGAAGAATCAACATGTCTCTGCTCAAATGTAGACGTATGAATCAGGACGACCCTGTCGTCAGAAACAGGTCCATATCAATCCCATGTCATCTCCTTTTCCCACCAAATCATGGAGCAGCAGGGAGTTCCGAGGGTAGACAGCTGGGGTCCTGACAAGAGGGGGAGAGCCTATACATAGTAACAGGCAGCAGGGTTCTGGCCCTGCAGGCTCTCCTGTTAGTGGAGTAAGGCCAGGCCAGGCAGGCTCTACCTACCTCCAGCAGGGCTTGTTTCTCCCTGACAGTGAAGAGAGGAGACCATGAGCAGCATAAACACTGCACTTCCTCCCTCTCCTGATTTTCATTCACAGCAGCTTCCTCCCACCCTGTGGGTCTCTATCCTCAGGAGTCCAGCTAGCCCCACCCACTCACCTGTTCCCCCTGTGAGACATGGCCAGAGTGTGCCACTCGGTCTTGAAGCTCCCACATTGCCTTTCGGCTTGGCAAGTGGTCCTGGCGTTTAGTCCCATCACAGATGACCCCTCTGATCCCCTACCACCAGAGAGGGGGTTAGGGTCCAACAGAAACAAAGCTCTGTTTACAAGAGGAGGCTGGATATCCACCTTGCTGAGCTGATCTCTAAGTTAACATATGGAGTGGCACTCTGTTTGACAACGCAAACACTGCTGTTCACTTAGGAATGTCTTATGATTTACTTTGTGTGTGACGTATGACCAGTATATTTTCTTGTCAATTTGTTTTGAATCAATTGTAATGCCCTCGTCATATTTTGACATACCATCGGCACAGTCAGAGTAGTTCAGGACAGGCACATGACAAAGTAATTAGCATGACCTTCAATGCAATCAAGAGTGTCCTCCAGCAGTTGTCCGCTGCTCTCTCTGTCTGTGTGCCATACAACCATCTTAAGCATGTGTGTTTACTGCTTGTTCTACAAAGCAAACAAAGACAAGAAGAGCCTCAGCAGTGATTAGAGAAATCAAACAAATCCTCACCAGGACGTGACCTCATGGGCCTCCAGGCCGGATCAGGTTCTTTGGAAAGGGTGAGTCAGTGAGGGTTGGGGGATGGGCGTTAAGGGATGGGGTTCCGGGACCAGAGGTGTGAACTCAGAGCCAACGGTGCGCCCCGTCTCGATTCGGTTTACCATATCCGTCATGGGAACATCGCCTCTATTTTCTTTTCATTACAGGACCAATCCCTCTGCAATCCTTCCAAACAACAGTGGAATAACAGCTTATTTGCTCTGTCTGGCCTAGGAGGAGGGTGGAGTGATAGTGCAGACTACAGAGGTCCACCGAAGACTCTTTGTTGTTGAGCTCGACCCTCTGCAAAGGTGGAAACAATCTTTCCTCTCAGTGTAAACTTAATCAGTGGGGAATTGGTGAACCATTACAAGATTACATTTTTCCCACGACAATAACCTGGCCTCCTCACTCATGCTGGTCCACTGCCTTACTAACTCTGCTATCTGATGCTATTTGGAAGTAGAGCGTTGATGATTGACTCACAGTATGTTTTTTCAAAGAGGGAAAATGAGATGAATTAAGATCTGACAGAAGTAACACAGAGGAAATCCAGACTGGGACACATTGAAGGATGCTGGCAGTGGACATTTGATTTGTACCTTTGTTGTATAGCGTATTGCAAAACTAAAATATATTACTCTTTTCATTTGTGCTCTGCTTCAAAAAACCTTGACAACAAAGAAGAACACCCAATTAAGGATGATTTTTTTTAAATCCCCCCCGTTCAAAAACATGAGCGGAGGTTGCAGTGTCTGGGACAATCTGTCGGGGCAGGTGAGTGATGTAGAATGGCAAGGCCTGGCACGCATACGTCGTCCTCAGAACAGTCTCTGCCTAATTGGCCTTTCCACACGCAGCCTGCTTTAGATCAGAGCTGACACTGCTGCGTGCAGCGGGAGTCCAGGACAACCAGCTCTACATACATGTACAACAATCCAAGATCTGTTTAGTGTTTCCCTGAGGACTGGTTTATGATGTGTTTAACTGAACAGACAGGCTTGGCTCTGAGACCTGGCATCATGGGCAGTGGGCACGGGTCTATTGAAAGAAGATGATGACAGACGGCAGAGATACAGCAACACCAGTGAGGGAGGGAGTTAAGGCTAGCTGGGTGACCCTCAAGGCGAGGATCTGCTCTATTATCAACAGGTATATCAAAGATCAACATTCCGTATGCACTTGTTCTGCACCAAACCTTCATTTTCTGCTTTCATTCCACGTACCAAGGAATTTGGTCTCTGTCACTGTTAAAACTCAATGAATTCAATCTACATAAAGAAAAACAAGAGCAACGGCCACATTTGTGATTTTTCAGTGTCATTCATATCAATCCTCAAAAATAGCTGTTATCAGATTAACCAAGACACGACCGGAAGTCAGTCTTAGTCAATGGGAATGGTATTCTCTTTAGTAAAAGCTGCAAGATTCTCAGCAGTCAGGAGTCCTGCAGATAGAGATTCCTGTCATGATGTGTGAATGAGATGGAAATGAAGATGAACCTCTAATTTACAAAATCATGTCAACACCAAAGAGGAGCTGGAGAATGTCTCAGTTTGAAAGATAAATCCTGGACTTATTTTCTGAGGCAATCAAAGGGATAATTTGACCATTATGGCGACAGTTGAAGTCTGTGCATGACCATACTATCCAGCTATTCCAACATAATATTTTGAAATAGACAGACACCCTGTACCCCTTTCTCTGGCTTAGCTTTTAATGGAACTGTGATCAACCACAACAAGATTTTTGAGGTCCGGTGTTCATCCCTCCGAAATCCTGCTGAACGTGAGTAGTTTTGGAATTCTGGAGTGCCATGCCAACCGTGAAGCCTCCCTGCCTCTCGCCGGCACTCTATGGAGGGCAATTTTCCTCTGGCTGAGCTTACCAAAGCTGCCTCACCTGGAACCAATCTGTAATACAATCGAAGGGTCCTGACTTAAAAGCCCAGTCCTTCCCTTTGATAGTCTTCTCCTGGTAGCCTGCGTGGCGCTGGAAACAGTCCCTTTGTAATCTTCAGATAGAAAAGAGACCGAGGGATGGAGACAAGTATTCACCCATCAAAGTGAATTATGCAAATAACCCAGAAACAAAGCTCAGATACTCCTTATTTTTCCTGGGAGGGAAAGAGAAAATTGGGGCTGGACACAATGTTCCCTAACATCCATTGTGTTTTTTGTTACTTTACCACACACTGTAACCTACAGTAACATCGTGGTATGTTGTAGATGTAGTAGTGACGCAGCACTGAGTTCTCAGGCTCGCAGGTGTCAGGTGAGCAGCATCCTCTGAACACCCACCCAGCTAACAATTATAGGGAGAGAGAACATTATATTGTGTTCTGAAAACATGGCAACCATGTTCTGTGAATGTTTGGCTTGACGTTGATGGAAAATTCTCCAAACCCTTAGAAAACTGGACATTGTAATATTCTTGCAATGTTCTGATGAAGCGTAATATTAATATTGAATATTCTGAAAACATGGTGACCACGTTCTGGGCAAGTTCCGTTTGACATTAAGTGAATGGTGCAAGGACTGTTTTCAAGACATCACTGGAATGTTCTTATGAAAACGTTAGGCACTCTTAAGGGAATGTTCTCTATAAAGTTGTGAGAGTGTTTGTTGTTAGCTGGGCAGACATCTCCTATCTAAACCATGACTGGGCCTTATTCAACAAATGACCTTCCTTCCGCAGTAGCTCAGCAATTTACCCCTACAGAGCTCTGAGGACTTCCATGATAGGCGAGCCTAGCAATTAAACTTTAATAGCTGTCCGTTGAGGGGTCCAGAGGGGCCTACTCCTGAGTCAACATGCCAGACCCCATTTCCTCTTCCTCACATCTTCCTCGACAAGCAATCTCTCCCTTCTCTGTGTGCTATAGGCCTCACCAAATCTGTGCAGCTAGTCCTGTAGGGAGCAGAATGGAGAGGAGGGAGAATCTCTGGCTCTAAGTAGCCTGGGAAATAAACCTAAGGAATGCAATAGAGAAGTAGACATTAAAACATGTTATTTAGAGGAATGATAATTGGATCCACTTTCAGAAGAATGTATATAACTTTAATATTGGTGTCCATATATTGTAGCATGGAGAAAACTACAAAAAATTTAACCGCTGATAAATTAACCTATGAAGCTCCCGAGTGGGGCAGCGGTCTAAGACACTGCATCTCAGCATCACTGCAGACCCTGGTTTGAATCCAGGCCACATCACAGCTGGCCGTGATTGGTAGTAGGCCCAGCGTCATCCTGGCAGGCAGTCATTGTAATTAAGAATGAGTTCTTAATTGACTTGCCTAGTTAAATAAAGGTTAAATAAAATAAAATATATATACAGTATGTCCTCTGATTAATGTCTTTCACTAATGAGTGGCCAATTTAATGGCTGGTTGTACAAAAGTGCTAAAAATGGGATAATGGGCCTGTTCTGCCATGTCATGTAGGAATTCTCTTCACCAGACATTCTGGGGGATGTAGAAATAGTTATTTTGGAGCTGAAGCTCTTTAAAAAAATTGTTACTTGCTCCTGCATGTGATTTTAATTGAGTAATTAGTTGAAATTGAATCAGCAGCAGAAGGACATGGATGTCAGGCATAAAATGAAAAGGCCAACTGTTCAGTGGCCTCTTTGTATCCCGACCCGGCCGGAGGTCCTTACCTTTGATAGTCCCCTCAGTCACAAGTTCTGATCGGCACGTGGCCAGCAGCCCTTCTAGACCGGGGTACTGCCAGCGCTCGCACCACACACCCCCTGTCCAATCTTCTAATCAACTTAGCCCCTTTCTTGCTTTCATTTTTAGGATTCTCTTCTCACATGTCCAACGTTTTCACATCTTGGTGTGTTTCCATAATCATATTTCATACCCCAGAGGCCCTGAGAGGAATTCCGGACCAATATTAGATTACGTTAACTTCCATCCAAACGTTTATCTTCATCCAAACTTGTCGATTTAGTAACTCACCTTAAATTGTGTGTAAAGTTTAACCTTTTGGGCTGATATCTCACTAATCAGATATGTGCTTTATGGTCTAACACGCAAGAGTATTGTGACTGACGACTGTCCACATTGTAAACCATAGCAAACAGTAGCAAATCTACCAAATAAACTTGCAACATTTTCAAGGCAACAGTAGTCAATGGACCAGGACTACAACATGGCTGCCGTGCTCTCATTACGAGAGGCCGTGCCATAACAAGCCTGGTGTTAGACTTTGCCAACATCATACAATATCCAAAGAAAGGTCCTCTATAATGGCCATCATTATAGGAATATAATTGCTGTGTTATGCTCTAGTATGCTGCAAGTCACTATATTAGGAAATCATTAAATCTTATGGAAAAAACATGTGTTTCTAAACAACCAAAGCTCATTAGCTATGAACAAAGACTGTGAGTGGAGCACAGCAAAGCTTGTCCTGGGGAGTTTGCTATTTCTGATTGGTTGTTAAGTTTTATTTCAAATCACTGCTACTGATTCCCCATGCGGGCAGCGGCCAGGACGTATTGTACTGCTTTATTATTACAGCCGCAGCAGCTGGCACCAAGGTGGAACCCAGAACTCAGCCTTGGATACCACATGCTGGCGCTACTTATTACCCCTTTCACTACCTATTGTCAAGGTACACCACCTGAAACCTACTGTACCGCTGGAAAGACATTCTGATGACAGACTGGTTTATCGCTTGACGCACCTGAACAGCTACTGCTGAATCACACTCTCAACATTTGAGTTGGCCCTTGAGACACTAAAGTGAACATATACAGCCATACTAAATCAATACTTATTATCATGGCTTCTCATAAAACGAACCATAAAGATATCTGGTAACACTTCCATTTAAGGGGTCCAGTGTAATTATATGTGTAATTACACTGTAACAAGTATTGTAGTTAACGGTAACAACTCATAGTTACAGTGTAATAACAACATGCAACTGGTAGTAATTGCAGTCTGTAATTACAGCAGTGTAACAACAAATTATTGTTACCATGCTCGTTACAAATGGGCAGGTTTCCATTAAATTCACCAACTTCTTCTCAGCTGCATCCAATGCATTAACAACTGTGACAAAGGTTGGGAACACTTCTGGATGCGCTTGGTGTCTGACAGATTATAGCCTATACTCATTACGATCAAATGACTTACCCATGAATGTGCACTGTTCAAAATATACTGAACATGGAAACAAAGATTAAAAACTCTGATTCGTTTCATTGGACAATACCTAGTAAGCAATACTATACACATTCAAAAGTGAAAAACTGTAGATATGTTATAAGAAATTTGATAGCATATCTACACTTTTGAATGTGTATAGTATTGCTTACTAGGTATTGTCCAATGAATTCTGTAACCACTCCCTCTTCAAATCCGGGTTGATTGGAAAAAGCTGTTCAAAAGAGGACATTGTATTATCATATTTTGTACTCCCTGACGAAGGCCATGCAGCCGAAACGCGTCAGAATTTTAAATCTTTGTCCCCTTTGAACATGCCTTACAAATAAAGTCATTTTAATTCATTATATGAAGAGTGCCTTGGTCCTCCTTTCTTTTTGATGACCAATTTACCCATTTTACCAAAGAGCCCCTTCTGTCTACCAAAATCTACTCTTGTTTCCCTTCCTCTTTTTTTTGCAACATGTAAAGTGTTGGTCCCATGTTTCAAGGGCTGAAATAAAATATCAAAGAAATGTTCCATACACACAAAAAGCTTATTTCTTTCAAATGTTGTGCACAAATTTGTTTCAATCCCTGTTAGTGATCATTTATCCTTTGCCAAGATAATCCATCCACCTGACAGGTGTGGTAAATCAAGAAGCTGAGTAAATGGCATGATCATTACACAGGTGGACCTTGTGCTGGGGACAATAAAAGGCCACTCTAAAATGTGCAGTTTTGTCACACATCACAATACCACAGATGTCTCAAGTTTTAAGGGAGTGTGCAATTGGCATGCTGCAGTAATGTCCACCAGAGCTGTTGCAAGATAATTTAATGTTATTTCCTCTACCATAAGCCATCTTCATTGTCATTTTAGAGAATTTGGAAGTACGTCCAACTGGCCTCACAACCGCAGACCATGTGTGACCAAATCAGTCTAGGACCTCTACATCCTCCTTCTTCACCTGCAGGATTGTCTGAGACCAGCCACCCAGACAGCTGATGAAACTGTGGGGTTGCACAACCGAATAATTTCTGCACAAACTGTTAGAAACTGTCTCAAGGAAGTTGATCTGTGTGCTCAATGTCCTCACCAGGGTCTTGACCAGACTTCAGTTCGGCATCGTACCGAAATTCAGCATGCAAATGCTCACCTTCGCTGGAGAAGAATCCCGGATTAATCTTGGTTTCAACTGTACCGGGCAGATGGCAGACAGCATGTGTGGCATCATCTGGGCGACCGGTTTGCTGATGTCAATGTTGTGAACAGAGTGCCCTATGATTGCAGTAGGGTTATGGTATGAGCAGGCATAAGGTACGTGCCTTTCATCTGCTGCTATCACTTCATGTTTCAGCATGGAAAGGCACAGCCACATGTTGCAAGGACCTGTACACAATTCCTGGAAGTTGAAAATGTCTCAGTTCTTCCATGGCCTGCATACTCAGCAGACATGTCACCTATTGAGCATGTTTGGGATGCTCTGGATCAACATGTACAACAACATATTCCAGCAACCGCCAATATCCAGCATCTTTGCACAGCCATTAAAGAGGAGTGGGACAAGATTCCACAGGCCACAATCAACAGCCTGATCAACTATGCGAAGGAGACTGGTTTTCTGATCCATGCCCTTACGTTTTTTTAAAGGTATCTGTGACCAACAGATGCATATCTATATCCCCAGTCATGTGAAATCCATAGATTAGGGCCTAATTCATTTCAATTGACAGATTTCTTCATATGAACTGTAACTCATTCAAGTCTTTAAAATTGTTGCATGTTGCTTTTATATTTTTTGTTCATTGTATATCTCCAGTCAATGTTGTTGTTAGCACTTGCTCCCAAAATAATGCATACCAAATGGGTTTAATTGGTTGAGCTTAGGAAAAAAGATCTAGTACGAATGTCATTCCAGATGAGGAATGAGACACTATTTCAAAGCCTAAGTACAATGTAATTACTAGTTGTTACACATGATTTAGCTAATTAAAATGAAGTGTATCTTGAGGGGTACTTACTTGTAGTTATAGTATACCTACAAAGTACATTGCCCATCCTGACAATCTAATCGTCAGCTCCTGAAGGTGCCATCCAAGTGAAAAATAAACACACTCGTACACCACAGAGTACATGTAATATCTGCATAAGTACAATGTAATTACTAGTTGTTACACAGGATATAGGTATTTATATATAATTACTTTGGCCTGCTACTCATTACCAAGTGAAAATACCTACAAACAATAGATGAACTTCTACTTTTGTCAACTTTATCACAACATGTAAAAAGATTTTGCATTTCTTACAAAATAATTAGGATATTTATTGTTAGATTAATAATTGGACTCATTAGATTAAACAAAGACATAACATAAAAATAACTTTTCTAGTGGTGACTCAAATCTGTAGACTATAGAATGGTGAGTGGCCTAGATAGGTAATTTAGAAAAAATCAGATTGCCTTTTTCTCCTCTTTTTAATATTACAAGTAGCAATGGAAATATGTCTCTGTCTGTCTGTTTCTTTCTTATAAGCATTTCCCATCCTAGAGTCTGAGACCTTGTTGAAATCTGTGGTAGAGAAGAAGAATATATGACATTTTAGCATTAGACACCAAGTTAGCCTATACTAGTTATTATCATCATGCCTTCTATAGTTTAGTCTAGGCCTACCTAGATGTAAAAGTGCTTGTTAACGCCAAAGATTTTAATAACAAACCAAATTAGCATATTTCCGTTAGGGAATGCCTACTCTGGGACGTGTGCGCGGGCAATAACTCAATTTGCCCTTGCACTCCTTCTAAACAACACAATTAAATTTTTTTAAACTTTGGAAAGGGTCAAGTCTACACAACTTAGTCTGAGTCTGTTTGTAACATATTCTAGTTTTGGGAACAGAAAACTGTATTGACATCAAATGTTTAATTGATGAGAAAATCAGCATTGTCACAGATTGGGAAGACATTATGCCTTAAAGTGGAACTGACAGCGTTTTAACTACTTTGCAGATATGAAACAAACAGACAATCATAATATCAGTCAAAAATATAACATTCCCAGTTTATGTTACAAACCCAACTTTATAAGCGGTTTTAAAAACAGGTTCTACTTGACTCAGCGTTCCATGACGTACACTGAGGTATTTTTGGCAGAATAGATGGATGCAGTTCAATGCATGATTAGATTAATATAATTCACCAATACATTTCTTGGTAGTCTAAAACATATTGCTATCAGGTTGTAAATCACAGCTGGCCTGGTACATTGTTTGCTGACTCTGTTCGGGATGCACTGTTTCAGTTTCAATGACTCAGTAATCTGGACAAAAACAGACTGTAACTAAGGCTGGGAATTTCAATACAATCAAACTAGCAAGGCTAATGATCACAACTCAGTTATAATGTGGCTAATAGGCTAGCGTATCTTTTTATATAGTAAGCTAAAAAAAAAGAGCCTAACATTAAATAGATAGCTAGCTGTTAGGAGGATGTAATGTCATGTCATTGAAGGAGTGGGTGAGCAACTGACTTTTTCCCCTCATATTGTTTTTCGGAGGCTATTCACAGCTAGAGATGCTGGTGTCATTTGGTTAGCTAGCAAGAAAAGTCCAGTTCAAAGGGAATGTTGGTAAGCCTGTGTGGCAATGAGTTGTTTGCATAAAGGCCTCGATTGGCTATGGTGCACAGGTCTGCGTAGACTCCGGTCCTGGACGAGACAGATGTTTTTATTAGGTTTATTTACTCCAGTGTCTATTAATTGTCCAAACGCATGGCCGCTTTCCCACTCTATATTGCTATAGATTTTTCACAAATACCTTAGCATGTGTAATTCCCAAACATTCTAAGAATTTATGAAAATGTGAAAAGTGGTCACTTGTCAGATTTTATTTAGTTAAATGTGTCATATTCTTCCTGGGGGTGTATATGAACAGATTTTAATAAGATTTCATGTTGCTAAAATGCTGTCAGGTCCATTTTAATTCCTCAACATGATGCCTTAAATAAATAATAGCACCAATGCATCCCATCCAAAAGTGAGAACGTTCCTTAACACTTTTTCATGTGAACCGTTGGTGAACCCGTTTGTGCCATTCCGCTCATAAGCTGCCATTCATTTGAAACGAAAGCTTTACCTGGGCCTGGACACTAGACTCCAGAGCTTTTTAGTGCAGAGTTGTGTCAATGAAGTGATCGGTTCTAAGTTGACTAACACATATAATGTGGTTTGTGCAGGCTGGAAATGGTGTGTTGGGATGCTATTGGCAGTGGTGTAAACTAAAGTACCAGTACTTAAAGATGCAGGTGTCATTTGGATCTTAAACAGAATAAATTCGTAACATATTTTATTTTACTGTATCTGTACTTAACTTTCCTATTTATACTTTTGACAATTTTTACTTTAATTCCACTACAGTTCCAAATAAAATCATGTACTTTTTACTCCATATATTTTCCCTGACACCCAAAAGTACTTGTTACATTTGGAATGCTTAGCAGGACAGGAAAATGGTCCAATTCACACACTTATCAAGTGAACCACCCTGGTCACTCCTACTGCCTCTGATCTGGTGGACTCACTAAACACAAATTCTTTGTTTGTAAATGATGTCTGAGTTTAGGAGTGTGCCCCTGGCTATCCATACATTTAAAAAACAAGACAATCGTGCTGTCTGGTTTGGTAAATATAATTACTTATATAATACTTTTACTTTGATACTTAAGTATATTTAAAACCAAATACTTTAACTCAGTGAGTATTTTACTGGGTGACCTTTTATTAAGGTATCTTTACTTTTACTCAAGTATGACAATTGGGTACTTTTTCACCACTGGCTATCAGTACACTATAATTACAAGTAGGTACCCCTCAAGATACCCCTCAAGATACAGAATTTGGCTAGTTAAAATGAAGTGTAACACCTAGTTATTACCCTGTACTTATGCAGATAAAACATGCAATCTGGTGTACTAGTGTATTTATTTACCATTTGGGTTGCACTTCTAGAAGCTTGAAAATGAGAGCTAGGTTGTCAGAATGGGTGATGTACTGTAATGAACTGTAAACATTGGTGAACTTAGTGGAAACCTGCCCATTTATAACAAGCATGGCAACAAGCATTCGCTGTTATACTTCTGTAATTACAGACCGCAATTACTACCAGGTACATCTTGTTATTACATTGTAACTATCAGTTATTACAGTTAACTCCAATACTTGTTACAGTGTAATTACACATGTAATTCTACTGTAACAAGCACACCTTAAAAGGAAATGTTACCAGATGTCCTGTAATATCATAAATTCAAGTGAATTAGGTTTGTATATTCACAGAGTAGAGATGGGAAGACACCCATATGGACATAACGTTGTCACATGTGATGTTTGCCTCTTTTCCCAACCATGCCATCCCCTGCTGGGCTGTAGCTGTGGAATGGGGCTCTGCTTGCTTGGGCTTCTGTCTGTGACCTCCATTGTTCTTAGCTGAGCTATAGCTGGCCTCAGGCACAGCTAGCAGAGCACTAAACTCAGCTTCCTCTCCCCTCCAGGCCCGGCCTTCCACTCCGTCCGCTCCCTTTCACTCAGCGGATGTCATAATATACTAAGACAAATGGATTATTCTTGCCTTTTTTTGCGGCATGGTTCTATGTTAATCAAATTAATTGGTTTACATTGTTCTTGTGCAGTTTAGTCATGTTGGTTGTATTTTAGAGTTCAGAGGAGAGGATGAGGGGAGAGACCATAAGGGTCAGAGGTTAGCCAAGTCTGTTCAGATTCACTTGAGATTGGGAGTTTTATTGTAGGATGTGGTGCTTGTCTGAAACCCCTCTGGAACCATTCCATTTATTTTAGTACCATTGTATTATGTTAGGGGATTTCCACCAAATCTGGAAGAGGACAAATCTAGTTTCAGTGCTGTATCATCCTTAAGGACTATAACACTGTTATCTGTTGTTTGCAGGCTCTCCTGTAGTGTCCATCCAGACTGAGCAATAGAGAGAGAACACTGACTTTGGATCCTGTGTCTGTCCATTGGGAGACAGGACGAGGGACTCAAGGTTCTGGTCTATACTAAAAAATATATATATAAAAAAAAATACTATGAAGATCAGCAGGACCCATGTGACCCAAGAGTCTGTAAACAGCACACACAGCTCTATCTGAAATCATTTGGACCTTCCAAGCAGGATGAACAGGGCTTTGTTGCCAACCTGGCTGACCCCCACAACCTGCAATATCTAACATGTTTGGACCACAGGGGCTAAACTTTAAACTGTTCTACACTTCTACAATTACATTGCAAATGTGCCCTTTATGCACTACGTACTCACTAATAATACTGCTTACGTGTGCCCTATCAGTGACATCCCAGGTCAGGTCTTCTCCAGATGAGAGGGGTCAAACTGATAGCTGACCCAAGTGTATCACAGAGAAAACCATTCAACCAGTCAGGCCGTAACCTGCCAAGCCTTAACCTTTCCTCAATGTTATCAGTGGCTAAATATCAAGGCACTCACATTCACTTGGAAGGTTTTTGTGGGTCCTTATATTAGATAATGTGATCAAACATTATTAGTACATTTCATAAAAAATCCTGGCAGTTTGATTGCTCATTCGCCCAGCCTGTGACACAAGAGCACACACTCACATATTCACACACCAATCAACTATGTAAATGTACATAAATAAGATCAGATTACTATTGTTGAAGTAAAATTGCATTTACATTGAATTGGGTAGCGGGCAAGTGAAGCAAGGAGTGAAATAAATGTATTGATGTATGTATGGGTTTATGGAGGGAGAGATGGAGAAGACACCCCCCCCCAACTTCTTGTTGTTACTCAATTCCCCAACCCTGGGAATGAATGAACTGTGAATAAAGGCATACAAGTGTCCTCGCAAATTAAATGAAAAACATGACTCTGATTAGGTGGCTGTTTGAAAGGGCTCCTTTCTAGTCTCTGTCAGGACATTCCTAGGTATTAGGCCTGTGAGTGGCCCTCTCTGTTTCCTCCTCATGGTGACCTGAGGTCAGTTTTTTTGCAATACCTGACAGCTCTGTTGGGCAGAGAGGATGCCAGCTCCTCCGGCTCCACAACACAACACGCCACCCAGCCCTTAGCAGATAAACCAATACTGCCTTAGAGAGGCTGCAACACAAACATGTTTGATTCAACATTGTGCGTAGAACAATTAAGGTTTGTGGCATTTCCTGTTCATCAAACTGCATCAGACCTCATTGTCTTTATCTTATTGCTGTAGTAATGATGTAGTAATGTCCTCACATTCAGTGTCACAGAGAGATAATCCTCTTATTGGAGAAGCAAATGTGAAGAGATTGTTTTAATGCTTGTAGGAATACCTTCCAATTCAAATCCTTGTTTCTATGAAATATCAGGAAAATCATAGTTTAAACTACAAATGTGCCTTACTGAGGCAGAGATTGTTAGTGTGGTATTCTTATGGCAGCCATCTCCTCTGTTGAGCCTAATACGATGACATTGTTCTAACAGCCACAGGACCACAGACTGTAACTACTTTGGAAGATGAGCTACCGGTCTTCACAGTTAGAGATGGACTCTCTACCCACAGACCTTCTGGCCCACTGTCTGCCTCTCCTGAGCTTGGTGCCACAGTGCAATATCACCCCCTAACCCTCTAGGAAATACCTGTGAGTGCATTGACAATGTCTATATGTGTCTATGGATTTCTTCCATCAATGGAGACTTGGATGGCCTTTGGCTACAGTCCAGCCAGCCATCAACATGTACATCATAGTGGGGTTTCATGGAGAAAACACAAACACTTCATTAAGAAGTGAAATATGAAATATGTAGCTTTTTGTGTTGCAGACAGAAGCTGCCTTGACTGCAGTTTGTCTCTGTGCCACTTTCACTGAGTGTGCTCTGTCGATGGAAGACAGTCTCAGATAAATTGATTCTTGATTTCTCTACTGCCTGTCCACTGAAATCAAGCACTCTGTACATTCATGTAGTTTTACTGTAAAGTATGTGGTGTCATGCTTGTTAAACCCAAGTAAGCAGTGGTGCTCTGTATTGTAGAAAAAAGCTCCTGTCTAGGTCAGAATCCCCATCTCAAACCCTTTGATAAACAGTGAGCCCCCTCTGTTATCACACAAGAGTGTTTTATGTGGAAACCCATGTAAAATGAGATCGCCATAGAGAGTCTTTACAGCTGCTTCTCTTTTTCCAAATAAATGATAGAGTTCTTCTGCTCGTGGTCATTATCCATTATGGAAATGACTGACACAACCTAAGAGGCACACTATGTGTCACCATAGAAATAGGACATGGATGATTTTCCTGAAGAATATCAAACCCATATTGACAACGAGACTGAGTTAATACACTGACAAATAGAGAATAGAAATATTGAAGGCATATTTTCTCCTATTTCACAGTATTTTTCAAGTAGACGTGTTTTTCATTTGGCCCATGGCTTCATAGAATTGTGTCCCCTCTTTGTAAGGCTGTTTTACCACAACATGGAAACCAGCATTACACATCTTCCCTCCACTTGACTAAAGCCCTGATAACAACTAAACACAGTCACAGTTGTGTTCAGATGAAATAAGCATCAGCGGAAGGATGACACTGGGTTCCCATGGCTGGGGAAAACACTGCAAACATTTACTCTACCATAAGCATTCTCATCTTCTCTTTATAGACTGTAAGTCAATCTGTATACAGTACACTGTACTGTACAGTATCCAAGCCGGGTCAAAGATGGACCTCTAGCTTACGTTCTACAAAGATGGATTTTTCTGTCCAGATTTGACAAATTAAAGACAGACTTTTAATTAGTGATGTTTTTCCTCTGTGACTGTACAGTCTACAACACAGGGCTATTATATAACGTGATTGCTCTCTGTGTTGCCATTAACCGTGAGAGAGGCCTTATTACACAGAACACGAGAGCGAGACACTTTAAGGGTAATTCAAACATCTGACGGAAATCACAGACACTTCACACACATGACACCTTTTATGAGATAAATAACACACTATTACTTTCCACTGAAACAAAACATCTATGTAAAGTACAAGATATACAGTATTTTACAAGGATAGTTTTGGGAGCTTGGGAGGACTTGTGAAAATATCTGAATTCTTCCTTTTACATGTTGTGCAAAGTACTACGTTAAGTTTTGTAGGCTGCATAGTCATAGAGGTACTCCACACATTTCATGATATTGAGAGTGAATATGGACCTCCTGACTGCTGAGGGCATCAGTAAATCCACATGTCAGTATGGCTCTGTGTCCCATAGCACTGAGAGCTTTTGTCTGCAGTATATGCTGGAAGGCCTGTGTTGACCTGTGTCTGACCAGCCAGCCTCTTCCTGCTCCATCCTCTTTAAGAACATATTTAATTGAATTACAATGGTGTGCCTGAAGGGGGGATGGGAGGGGATGGAGGGGCAGGGGTGACACTGACCTCTGTCCAATCATAATATTTCCACTTGATTTGGAGGTGGTAGTTATAGGAAGGAGATGGTAGTCTGGAGACTGGACTATGTGCCAGCCTAGAGGCAGGTGGCTGACCTGGAGCTCTGAGACTCAATCGCAAGCTTGGGAAGGAGGGAAGGAATCTGTGTGTGTGCCTGTCTGAATGTGTGTACACTGCGTGTGTGTGCAAACGTGTGTGACAATGAATGTACAGGCTTGAGAGAGAGTATGAGTAAATAGTTTTTTTAAATAGAGAGTTCCCATCTCAGCCTTGGACACTGTCTGTCAACCGTTGAGTGATAGGCTTAGGGTCTGTAACTAGGTTTCTATCGGGACAGATTTTCATGTGAATGTTCTAAAATCTACATTAAAACAATATGCACATTTTCCCACCAGAGATGTGTTTTCTCTCAAATTGACTTGGTGCGGATAAAAGGCTGTGTGTGTTGACATGTACCGAATAAAGAATACAAGTTAAATGGGTTTCTATCACATTTTCAACCCTGCTGATGGTTTTGACAAAACGTGTTGTGTTATACAGCTCGCAGACACAGCGCAGGTAGGCTACGTATATGATGTGTCAAGCCTGCTCCCCCTCTCAGGCGCTCGAGGGCGCCAGGTTGCCTTTCATTATGCACACCTGTCACCATCGTCATCATGTCACCAGAATAAGACCCTCAACATTTATTGGAAAGGAGTATCAAGCTCACACCATGCACTTTCACCACCCTGTGAAGTTCATCATCATTTATTTCATCTGTAGCCTAATAAACTGCATGGTTTCCCCGAGTCATAGTGGGAGGATCACACAACATAAACGTTTCCACCGCCATTTCTCGCATAATACATTTTACCGACATAAAAAGATCCCACATTATCTAGCATATTTCCTTTGGTCGTCATTGGGAACGTTTACCGACAGATTTGCTGTTTCTATCAGGCCTGTCGTGACATTTTATATCCGACATGTACTTTACTCGCATAAAAAGGTTGGAAACCTGTTTTGTGTTGCGATGTGTTTAACCTCTTCCCTTCCTTGTACAAAACGAGGACCAGCAGGATTGGCAATGTATTAGTTACATGTAACACACTCTCGGCACAGACGTGATCCAAGCACACTATTTGCTGTTGACAAGTCCACTACATACCCTTCAATGATAATTCTAGCTTTATTTAAGACAAACGCCTGTCCTGTCTGGGGAAAACTCAGCACTACATGAATACAGTTTATGTACTCTAGCTAACACACATGAGCCTCATAGTAATCAGACACTATGAAATGAGGCAGAGACGGTTGATTTGGGAGGTTGAGAGCAGGCTACAGATCCACATGAAGCTGGCTTTTGGCAATTCTTCACCACACTTGGATCAGGCTATTACCCTGTCATTCAGTAGAGATATCCATTGCACATTGGCTCAGAATTAATTTAAACCTCTGACAAAACTCTAAAGGGTAAATAACTGAGAACAAATCTAGAAACCAGACATACTGATGAATGAAGAAGAGAGAGTGTGGTCCATTTCCTGACACATGTGCACATGGCCAGCATCCCTGCCCTCTGACCTCTGTGTGATTGTCCCAAGAGCCCCTGCGGCCCTCTTCTCTGGAGTCCTGGGGATTGCCAGTGGCCGAGGTCAGGGGTCAAAGTGATGACAGCAAGCACCTTGCTGCGAGAGTCCTGCCCGTCCCGCAAACCAAACAAAGGAGGGTTAGGGTCCATCCCCTCCCCACCCCCTGTCCAGCTCCATCCAGGCCAGGCAGATAAAACGCCCAGGACCCAGCCTCCTCTTATGAAAACATTGGCAGCGTCGCAGGATGACCTGGGAGATCACACACCACTTTCATCACGAGACTTCTGACCAGGGAATGTGGCTTCACCCTGGTGAAGGGAGAGTCTATTCTGTTTTCCTACGCTGGACTCCCATTTGAGGCCCATTTCACCACCACCACCACCACTTTGCTTTCTCTCATCTCTGCCTCAGACTGAGTCAATGTCTGCCTGTATTCAAGCTATATGCAATATACAGTTTTTAGAAAAATAATGATATGGGAACTGCAATGGATTTCACAATACTGCACATATGTTGTCATACCAGAACCCCTGTAAAAATGAGATGACTTCTCAGGGGAGTTTATCCTCCAAACATTTCTAAATAAAGTAAGATAAAATATGCCTTTTTTTACAGCCTTGGGAGACAAATAAAAAAGCTGTGCAGCATGGAGTGTGAGATGAGCACTGAGCCAAATCTATAACTCTGAACTTCATACCGATGTTCTACCCCTAACTTTCACAGTTCAATCCATAAGGGAAACATTGAGACCGAACGCTTCTCACAAAACCCCAAAGGCTATAGAAGATTATTTGTGCTGGAGCCAGGGGGCGAGACCTCAGTCTTCACACCCTGATCGTCTACCCATAATTCAGAGCAAAGAGCAGTACAGAGACAAAGACGGACAGGGCCAACGCACACGTACACATGTGCACTGTCTCTCATGCACACATTCATGCAGAATGAGTCTTACTCTCCCATGAACAATGACTAAAACATGATTCACAATGAACATTCATGTAGCTTTGTTCTGGACAAAATAAATTGATTTAATTCTATAGTCTGAGGAGTTGTGTATCTCTAAGATCCAGATAAACAGGTGTATCAGTCTCCAGGAGATCTGAACCTCCACATACCTCAGTGTCTGACGCTTCAAATGAATCTCTAATAGCCATGGTGTGACTGAAAACAGCAGATAGGTGACATAGACGACTATGGTATTACTATCACAGAAGTGGAGTCAGATACAGTAAAACCTGCAGGATACCTGGGAGATGACCATAGCAGAAGAACTGCCCAGTCCAGCAGATACACAGCTTGACCAGCTCTGTCTGGCTAGAAATAGTGCTGTCAGGTAACTGATTTGTACCTAATTTTCCTTACAAGTGCTTCCATATGGTAGTCATATGCAGTAGAGGGGGGAGAGGAAGAGAAAGACAACTCTCCTCTCTTCTCCCGCTCCATCCTTCACTCCTCCTCACGTGCTCCTACACACTGTGACTGACTGTAAGAGAAAACACAACCTGAGAGCAGTGAAGTTCAGCTTCTGCAGCCTGTTGTCATACACACATATACACACATATACACACATATACACACATATATACACACATGCAGACACAGACTTTTTTATACAAAGGGACACACAAATGTCAATAAAAATAGTTTTGATTGGTCTATTGAACTGCTAAATGTCTTTCAATATAAAACACAAAGCAAACATTAAGAGCACTAGATGGGCTAGCGTACAACAACAATACAAATAATGATGCAGAATTATTTACACGTGCACAAGTTAAGCAAAATGCCTTCCTTGCTAGCTCTAAACCCAACAATTCAGTAATCAATAACAATGTAATACTCCAAATGACAAGGTAGAATAAAAACACACGAGAAATTAAAACAAGAAATAATAAGAACACAAGAAAGCAAGAAGCTAAATAGAGAGTCAGTTCCAAAACTACATTTCCAATGTGCAGAGATACCGGAGTGATAGAGGTAGATATGTATAGGGGTAAGGTGACTAGGCATCAGGATATGATCAACAGAGTAGCAGCAGCGTAAATGATGATTGTATGTGAGTGGTTGTGTAGTATCAGCATAAATGTCTGTGCATGTTAAATGTGTGTTGGAGTGTCAGTATGCGTGAGTGTGTAGAGTCCTGTGAGTTTGCACAAGGGTCAACTCAGATAGTCAGTGTAGCCATTTTCTTAGCTATTTAGCAATCTTATGGCTTGGGGATAGAAACTGTTGGTGTCAGACTTCACCGGTACCGCTTGCCGTGCTGAAGCAGAGAGAACAGTCTATGGTGATTTTACGGACGTTCCTTTCACATCATCTGATATAAAGGTCCTGGATAGCAGGGAGCTCGGCTCCAGTGATTTACTGGGATGCACCCAAACATGGCTACAATACAAATGTGGATATCTCCAGATGGACTTTAGAAGTGGAGGGCCTGATAGTAACAGGCAGTGTGGCTACGCTGTTATACGCTGGCAATAAAACCTTCCATAACCTCATTATGACATTATAGCCTTTTCACAACTATCAGAGGACTTCATTCAAATATTCGAAGATCCTGATTCAGCCTAAACCTATTTACTAATTGTATCTTTGTGTGCTTAGCTTTGAAACTGCCAACCACTTTAATGTACTCCTGTTTAAGTCATATTCACCTGATTTCTCAGCTAATTTAAACAAACTTAAGTTCAATTTAGTATTCTGCATTTGTTTTCATCCCTTTAGGTAGGAATTGGGTTTATCTTTTCTAACAAGTTTATAAACAATTTAAGGAATCAGAGGGTTGTGATCCTCCTAATCAAAACATTGCTGTAATGTCACTTAAGACGTTTAAGTGGACCTAACTAGACCTGCTGAATTGATACACATCACTAATAACACAATAACGCTGGGTTGAGCTTAACAAGCATCTGGTAGCGGTTTCCATATATAATTGATTTTCATTTAGGCTGCGATACTGAAACAGTGGTAATAAGAGCCGGGTTAGTGAAGGGACAGAGGTAGCTTGGTTTGGAGACAACAGTGCTGAAGATATCCATATCAAAGTGGGAGGGCTCAAAGAGCCATGTGGAGTATTTTCAAATTGAAGGCATTTGGTGTCCCATTAGATGTCCTTGGAAGTGAATAGCAGCTTCAGAAAATTCAGAGCAGTGCTTCTCTGTTTTTTTGGCAAGCACTGTCCTCCCAATGCCCTACAGTGTTTATAACGGACCTTCCCAGAATGCACTAGGTCTGGCTCTCTGTGCCTAAAATAGAATGCTTGGACAAGACTGAACAGCCATATAATAATACTCTATATAGCTATAATGTTGTGTTTATGATGTGCTTATAGATGTGTATGCTTGATGATTATAGTAAACAGATCATGTAAATCGTTACCAAACTTTTAAACAACGGCAACACATAGTAAAGCAATGTAGCGATGCCAAAAACAGGGCATAACAATTCAACATCTGGCTTTTTCCATGTGAGAAGATAAACAAATTGCTGGACATTTGAGTAATTTATTCAGAATACATTGCCATCTAAATTGCTGCCTGCAACCTATTTGCACAACATTATCAGTAAGATGTGGTTGTTGTTTGTTACGATGCCTGTGAGGTGTTGATAAAGTATTCACTGCTTGGTTCTCTATCATTCTCTAAGGAGAGGTTCACACCAGTGGAGGCTGTTGAGGGGAGGACGGCTCATAATAATTGCTTGAAAGGAGTCAATGGGTTGGTATCAAATGTGGTTTCCATGTGGTTGATACCATTCAGTTGACCCCATTCCAGCCATTACTATGAGCCGTCCTCCCCTCAGCAGCCTCCACAGGTTCACACGTTCTCCACATCAATTCAAATATACCTTCTCACTTTGTGTGCTGTTCCCCATGCATCATTCCAGTTTGAGGTGTGAAACAACAAACACTACAGTATCAGTTTCATGCTTCCAGAGGCTTTATGTTCATCTACCATTATCATATGAAGAGCTGGCTTGCGGCTGTAGACTGTAAAGCACCTTAAGGACCTCCCTAACAGTCTCCTGGCTCATACAACCAGAATGGCTGCATTTGAGAACTAAATTATGGGTAGGGACAAATACCACACGTATGAGGCTGCCAAGCATGTAAGGAATTAGTTGTTTACATACCAGTGGGTGACTGTTAAATACTCTGAGTATGATTAATGGCAGTCGATATTCCATCTCCACACATTCCACATGATTCCTGGGGTCTGTGTGTGTGTCATTTTTTCACAGGCAGGATCTGACACACACAGCCGCTCATTCTGAGGACAGTAGGCTGCATTAAGGTGAGGGACGTATCCTCTGTGGGCCTGCGTGTTTTCAAACACAATGACACAGTATGGCTAGAGGGAGCCAAATACCATCCTCTTGAGGTTTATCCTATACATGTGCACTATCCAGGTCATGGACAAGTGGACCACTCTGATATTGACTGCTGAGCATCTGGGCCCGGCTGAACCGATAATACCTCACAGCAGACAGTGTTATCTGGGCCTCTGTCAGGGCCGTGTACGATGGAGGGGCTTTAATGTGCCGCACGCACAGTGCTCCCCTCCTTCGCTCCTCTTCTCTGTGCAGCGCATGCCGGGTGTGCTCTGAATTTGATGAAGTGGGATAATTCAACCAACTGATCATATCACTCAAGGAGGAATCCCAAGATCAAGACCAGACTGCCAAGCCAGTCACATATGGGATGCATTTTTGCAAATCCTAATAAACTTTCATCTGCAGATTGGGGGGGCCGTGGGCATCAGCTCCAGGCCCCCTACAAGTTCTGCAGGAGCAGATCCTAATGTAAGGAGATGTCTGACGAGGGGCTGGGTGGAAAATGAAAACCTGGGACTGACCTAGAGTCAAACCCAAACTATGCTAGCAGAAAACTCACAACCCCACTCTGACTGTGCCCCCTCTTCTAAATAAGATTTAATTTCAGACAGTGCAAATGATTTCATAAACAATACCACATTTAGTATAATCAACATTTGACATCATATTCAGTCATTTTCACATTATTGTTCTTAATTTCTAGTAGTTGTAGTATGCATATTGTACAGTCTTCTAACAAGATGAACAGTGATGCTTATGGACCAGTGTTGCTACACAGGAACGTTACCTGTTCCACCTTGTACCCCTAGTGTTAGAGTAACAGGACCAGATGTGTGGCGCTGCGGTGCCCCATCAGGGGAAGACCAGCAGATGTTCCACTGATGCTGCTGATCAGTATGTTACGGAGGAACATACTCTGTTCTACACTGCACTAGAACGGTTAAACTCAGCCTGGCCAAGGAGCAGAGACCAGAGAAAGAGGGCACTGATGATTTTTCTGTCTCCCTCCTTGGTCCTGTTTATTAAATTAAAGATCAGTACAACCGCTGGCCCTTTCCCCCTTCTTCTCTGTTTAATATGATCAGAGAATCTGCTGATGCAGTCTGCCCCTCCACTCATGTGAAACCAATTTCAGCAGCAGATAAAAATCTGGTGCTCTGCTCCAAATAGGCACGGTGAGGGCTCATCCTCACCCAGAAGACACTCACATATTTGGGGGTGTCTGTCTGAATACACAGGGGTAGGGACAGATCAGAGCTATAGCCCATCACCCCACACAGGGGAAGGGGTAACAGAGTTGAGCAGACCTGGGTTAGCGTCACGGGTAGGAATGGGTTTCGATGTTATACCCCAGCCTCCTATCCTCAGACTGACGACACCACACAACATGCAGGGTGGAATAAACAAGCGTCAGTGAATGCTGTGGTTCATGCGTCATCCAATCAGCACCACAGGATGACTATGGTGGGGTACACCATATGGTTACTATGGTGAAGGGAAGACCCCCCCACTACGCCTCACAAACACACTGTATCTATGATTCAAAACACTAGTCACACGCAGAGCAGTCTGTTGAATACACACCATCTCACTCTCACCACACACACACACACACACAAACATACATACACACTCACACATACACACACACACACACACACAAAATCGCAACATCTGATGAACATTTCTACTGTAGGTTACTAATTCCAAACTCCCCATTACAGTCAATAGACTTAACAGTTCAGCAAGAACACAGAACACAAACGACATGAATGATGATGAGATTTCAAATGTCCAGATTGAAACGACACACTCACTACACATTACACGGTCATCATATATAAACAGCACACAACAAATCACATGAAGCAGTGACATGAGAGTAACCGCATACACTGTCAGATAGACCACTGTGTGTATGTACGCATCAAGGCATACAGACCAGACTCAACTCCCTGGTACACTGTCAGATAGAACACTGTGTGTATGTACGCATCAAGGCATACAGACCAGACTCAACTCCCTGGTACACTGTCAGATAGAACACTGTGTGTATGTACGCATCAAGGCATACAGACCAGACTCAACTCCCTGGTACACTGTCAGATAGAACACTGTGTGTATGTACGCATCAAGGAATACAGACCAGACTCAACTCCCTGGTACACTGTCAGATAGAACACTGTGTGTATGTACGCATCAAGGCATTCAGACCAGACTCAACTCACTGGTACACTATGATTCGTTCATCTGGGCAATGTAGAGAATGTCATATGTGTTCAGGAGTAATTTCTTGTGTTCCCTGCCTGCCTGGGCAGGACTGTTTTCACCTCTGCAGAGCATGGGCCAGTCTAGATACCTGTGATGCAAAAACAGTGGACTAGATAGAGGGAGCAGAGCAGAGTGGAGCCTCAACCCAAAACAGACCCTCTGGAGGGAGATTGTGTTCATCAAACACTGCTGAGCTGTGTCCTCTTCACTTTGGCTTCAGCAAGCCCAAATGGAACTATCTGGAACATATAGTGCAGTTCCATATTAGAAAGAGGAGGGATGTGGTAGTCATGTTATATGATACTCAAATAGACTGCTTTGGAACAGTTATTTTTATGTTAAATGAAATAAGATCTGCGTACGATCCACTCCTCTTCCTGTTCCTCTGTCCACTTTACATCCGCTAGCATCACTGAACAATGCTGTCAATTATTAGCGTCTCTCCACGCTGTATTAACAGCCATCAAAGGCCTCCACCACCAGCCTAGCCAAGGGCTACAGTCAACATGGCTGACACAGTCACTGCACTAAGGATGTAGCCCGCATGGTGTCTCATCCATATCCTTGTGTTGTCTTTTAATTTCCACATTCACAAATAGACGACTCTTCCGGTGACTGGAATGAGGCGTTTGAATAGAGCAAAACACAGTGGGTGCAATGGGTGCATGTCAAGGTCATTGACTATGACAACTGTCACCCTCCCCTTGTGTCATGAGGACAATGTGTTGGGCTATTACACTGGGCTGACTTCCTTCCAGATCAGTCACAAACTATCATTTAGATGGCTGCTAACACTATAGAATCAGACTTTCTAATACATAAGCTGTTAAGACATTGTACCATCAGACTGCGATATTGCAAGATATTTGCAGAGTTGAACTGTGAGTTGTCTTCTTATTGCCCTCTTTTGTCTGGGGGGTCATCTCCCTCCCATCCTCTAAAATCCAATATTATGAATCACATGCAGCCCCTTTACTAAGACAGATTTTTTTCCTGATGTTTTTTCATATCTCGTTCGCCGTATTTTCATAAAGTGTACCTCATTAAAATGGATGAATTCCCCCCTGTACCATTATAGCGGGAACCTTATGTCTATATTCTGTAGACCACAGGGATTTAGACCACAGCTCTTGTGCGTGCTGGGGTGCACCGCCCGTCGACGAAATAAGGGGTTCACGTTTTAATAAATCAGCAAATTTGTCAACATTTCCACCATGCAGCCAGTTTATTTCATACATTTACCCTTATACAGAATGTCAGGGACTGAATAGATGTTCGTTCAGGGAACATACATTTACCCTTATACAGAATGTCAGGGACTGAATAGTTGTTCGTTCAGGGAACATACATTTACCCTTATACAGAATGTCAGGGACTGAATAGTTGTTCGTTCAGGGAACATACATTTACCCTTATACAGAATGTCAGGGACTGAATAGTTGTTCGTTCAGGGAACATACATTTACCCTTATACAGAATGTCAGGGACTGAATAGATGTTCGTTCAGGGAACATACATTTACCCTTATACAGAATGTCAGGGACTGAATAGTTGTTCGTTCAGGGAACATACATTTACCCTTATACAGAATGTCAGGGACTGAATAGTTGTTCGTTCAGGGAACATACATTTACCCTTATACAGAATGTCAGGGACTGAATAGATGTTCGTTCAGGGAACATACATTTACCCTTATACAGAATGTCAGGGACTGAATAGTTGTTCGTTCAGGGAACATACATTTACCCTTATACAGAATGTCAGGGACTGAATAGATGTTCGTTCAGGGAACATACATTTACCCTTATACAGAATGTCAGGGACTGAATAGTTGTTCGTTCAGGGAACATACATTTACCCTTATACAGAATGTCAGGGACTGAATAGATGTTCGTTCAGGGAACATACATTTACCCTTATACAGAATGTCAGGGACTGAATAGATGTTCGTTCAGGGAACATACATTTACCCTTATACAAAATGTCAGGGACTGAATAGATGTTCGTTCAGGGAACATACATTTACCCTTATACAGAATGTCAGGGACTGAATAGATGTTCGGTCAGGGAACATACATTTACCCTTATACAGAATGTCAGGGACTGAATAGTTGTTCGTTCAGGGAACATACATTTACCCTTATACAGAATGTCAGGGACTGAATAGTTGTTCGTTCAGGGAACATACATTTACCCTTATACAGAATGTCAGGGACTGAATAGATGTTCGTTCAGGGAACATACATTTACCCTTATACAGAATGTCAGGGACTGAATAGTTGTTCGTTCAGGGAACATACATTTACCCTTATACAGAATGTCAGGGACTGAATAGTTGTTCGTTCAGGGAACATACATTTACCCTTATACAGAATGTCAGGGACTGAATAGATGTTCGTTCAGGGAACATACATTTACCCTTATACAGAATGTCAGGGACTGAATAGTTGTTCGTTCAGGGAACATACATTTACCCTTATACAGAATGTCAGGGACTGAATAGATGTTCGTTCAGGGAACATACATTTACCCTTATACAGAATGTCAGGGACTGAATAGATGTTCGTTCAGGGAACATACATTTACCCTTATACAGAATGTCAGGGACTGAATAGATGTTCGTTCAGGAACATACATTTACCCTTATACAGAATGTCAGGGACTGAATAGATGTTCGGTCAGGGAACATACATTTACCCTTATACAGAATGTCAGGGACTGAATAGTTGTTCGTTCAGGGAACATACATTTACCCTTATACAGAATGTCAGGGACTGAATAGTTGTTTGTTCAGGGAACATACATTTACCCTTACACAGAATGTCGGGGGCTGAATAGTTGTTCGTTCAGGGAACATACATTTACCCTTATACAGAATGTCAGGGACTGAATAGTTGTTCGTTCAGGGAACATACATTTACCCTTATACAGAATGTCAGGGACTGAATAGTTGTTCGTTCAGGGAACATACATTTACCCTTATACAGAATGTCAGGGACTGAATAGATGTTCGTTCAGGGAACATACATTTACCCTTATACAGAATGTCAGGGACTGAATAGTTGTTCGTTCAGGGAACATACATTTACCCTTATACAGAATGTCAGGGACTGAATAGTTGTTCGTTCAGGGAACATACATTTACCCTTATACAGAATGTCAGGGACTGAATAGTTGTTCGTTCAGGGAACATACATTTACCCTTATACAGAATGTCAGGGACTGAATAGATGTTCGTTAAGGGAACATACATTTACCCTTATACAGAATGTCAGGGACTGAATAGTTGTTCGTTCAGGGAACATACATTTACCCTTATACAGAATGTCAGGGACTGAATAGTTGTTCGTTCAGGGAACATACATTTACCCTTATACAGAATGTCAGGGACTGAATAGATGTTCGTTCAGGGAACATACATTTACCCTTATACAGAATGTCAGGGACTGAATAGTTGTTCGTTCAGGGAACATACATTTACCCTTATACAGAATGTCAGGGACTGAATAGATGTTCGTTCAGGGAACATACATTTACCCTTATACAGAATGTCAGGGACTGAATAGATGTTCGTTCAGGGAACATACATTTACCCTTATACAGAATGTCAGGGACTGAATAGATGTTCGTTCAGGGAACATACATTTACCCTTATACAGAATGTCAGGGACTGAATAGATGTTCGGTCAGGGAACATACATTTACCCTTATACAGAATGTCAGGGACTGAATAGTTGTTCGTTCAGGGAACATACATTTACCCTTATACAGAATGTCAGGGACTGAATAGTTGTTTGTTCAGGAACATACATTTACCCTTACACAGAATGTCAGGGGCTGAATAGTTGTTCGTTCAGGGAACTTACATTTACCCTTATACAGAATGTCAGGGACTGAATAGTTGTTCGTTCAGGGAACATACATTTACCCTTATACAGAATGTCAGGGACTGAATAGTTGTTCGTTCAGGGAACATACATTTACCCTTATACAGAATGTCAGGGACTGAATAGATGTTCGTTCAGGGAACATACATTTACCCTTATACAGAATACAGGGAGAATGTTCAGGGATGTCAGGGACTGAATAGTTGTTCGTTCAGGGAACATACATTTACCCTTATACAGAATGTCAGGGACTGAATAGTTGTTCGTTCAGGGAACATACATTTACCCTTATACAGAATGTCAGGGACTGAATAGTTGTTCGTTCAGGGAACATACATTTACCCTTATACAGAATGTCAGGGACTGAATAGTTGTTCGTTCAGGGAACATACATTTACCCTTATACAGAATGTCAGGGACTGAATAGTTGTTCGTTCAGGGAACATACATTTACCCTTATACAGAATGTCAGGGACTGAATAGTTGTTCGTTCAGGGAACATACATTTACCCTTATACCTTATACAGAAATGTCAGGGACTGAATAGATGTTCGTTCAGGAACATACATTTACCCTTATACAGAATGTCAGGGACTGAATAGATGTTCGTTCAGGGAACATACATTTACCCTTATACAGAATGTCAGGGACTGAATAGATGTTCGTTCAGGGAACATACATTTACCCTTATACAGAATGTCAGGGACTGAATAGATGTTCGTTCAGGGAACATACATTTACCCTTATACAGAATGTCAGGGACTGAATAGTTGTTCGTTCAGGGAACATACATTTACCCTTATACAGAATGTCAGGGACTGAATAGTTGTTCGTTCAGGAACATACATTTACCCTTACACAGAATGTCAGGGACTGAATAGTTGTTCGTTCAGGGAACATACATTTACCCTTATACAGAATGTCAGGGACTGAATAGATGTTCGTTCAGGGAACATACATTTACCCTTATACAGAATGTCAGGGACTGAATAGATGTTCGTTCAGGGAACATACATTTACCCTTATACAGAATGTCAGGGACTGAATAGATGTTCGGTCAGGGAACATACATTTACCCTTATACAGAATGTCAGGGACTGAATAGTTGTTCGTTCAGGGAACATACATTTACCCTTATACAGAATGTCAGGGACTGAATAGTTGTTCGTTCAGGAACATACATTTACCCTTACACAGAATGTCAGGGACTGAATAGTTGTTCGTTCAGGGAACATACATTTACCCTTATACAGAATGTCAGGGACTGAATAGTTGTTCGTTCAGGGAACATACATTTACCCTTATACAGAATGTCAGGGACTGAATAGTTGTTCGTTCAGGGAACATACATTTACCCTTATACAGAATGTCAGGGACTGAATAGATGTTCGTTCAGGAACATACATTTACCCTTATACAGAATGTCAGGGACTGAATAGTTGTTCGTTCAGGGAACATACATTTACCCTTATACAGAATGTCAGGGACTGAATAGTTGTTCGTTCAGGGAACATACATTTACCCTTATACAGAATGTCAGGGACTGAATAGTTGTTCGTTCAGGGAACATACATTTACCCTTATACAGAATGTCAGGGACTGAATAGATGTTCGTTCAGGGAACATACATTTACCCTTATACAGAATGTCAGGGACTGAATAGTTGTTCGTTCAGGGAACATACATTTACCCTTATACAGAATGTCAGGGACTGAATAGTTGTTCGTTCAGGGAACATACATTTACCCTTATACAGAATGTCAGGGACTGAATAGATGTTCGTTCAGGGAACATACATTTACCCTTATACAGAATGTCAGGGACTGAATAGATGTTCGTTCAGGGAACATACATTTACCCTTATACAGAATGTCAGGGACTGAATAGTTGTTCGTTCAGGGAACATACATTTACCCTTATACAGAATGTCAGGGACTGAATAGATGTTGTTCAGGGAACATACATTTACCCTTATACAGAATGTCAGGGACTGAATAGATGTTCGTTCAGGGAACATACATTTACCCTTATACAGAATGTCAGGGACTGAATAGATGTTCGTTCAGGGAACATACATTTACCCTTATACAGAATGTCAGGGACTGAATAGATGTTCGGTCAGGGAACATACATTTACCCTTACACAGAATGTCAGGGACTGAATAGTTGTTCGTTCAGGGAACATACATTTACCCTTATACAGAATGTCAGGGACTGAATAGATGTTCGTTCAGGAACATACATTTACCCTTATACAGAATGTCAGGGACTGAATAGATGTTCGTTCAGGAACATACATTTACCCTTATACAGAATGTCAGGGACTGAATAGATGTTCGTTCAGGGAACATACATTTACCCTTATACAGAATGTCAGGGACTGAATAGATGTTCGTTCAGGGAACATACATTTACCCTTATACAGAATGTCAGGGACTGAATAGATGTTCGTTCAGGGAACATACTTTGACAGAAAGACGCAGATGACTTTGATCACATACAAAATAAACAATATAACATGTGTTATAAAAACCTCTGCATCTGATTATAGCATTTTCAGACAAAATACTTATGTGATGGTAGCATTTGAACTCATCCCTAGAGAACAGTGAATATAGATAATGTCAGGCATCCTCAAACATTAAAATAATTCAAACTGACAAACAAGTGTAAAGATTATTAGGATCATTGGTCTCTCTGCTTCTCTTTCGTTAACACAGCAATTGACATAGACATTAATGCTGTATAGTCCAACGCTTTATGATGATAATAATACTCTTACCCCCTAATAATATACCCCCTGACTATTAGAAACAGAATAGTGGTTATTGTGACACATATTTCAATGATGACCCAAGGGGACCTGAGTTTGTAATTGCAAGAGCAGCAAAATAAATAAGGCACATGATGTAAATAATCAGCTAGGTAGAATCCATATGATGGTACTTTCCTATCAAACTGAAATATACTGACAGGCTCTGCCTTACTCCCGACACGTTATGATGGCTTACAACTGTTTCCTCAGCATGAGATATATTATATTACAACTAAAAACACGTATCATCCACTTCTTTCAATTATGACAAAAATGTTCAAATGTACATAGACACTTTCATGAAATAATTACAGTGTTTGAGGTTTTAAGTGCACTTACAACAAGCATATTCAAAGATGTAATAACTTGTTTCTACATGACTTTGGGCTAATGTTACGCCTTATAAAAACAGCACTTAAACATTTGTGATTAAAAGCATCAACATTCTCCCATTATACAAAACAAGTGTGATACCATGGTGTGCCAATTGTTTATTTTCTTGATGTATATATCTATATTCTATTTTATTAAAATGCCACACTCAATAAATACGGAGCCTTATTCAAGGCAGGAGGGCCTGTGGTCGAAGGGAAGCTTTTAATAGCTTTGCCAGAAAACTGACACGTTAATAAGTTTTCAATAGTCAGGAGTGTAATCGCTAGCTGGAGCCCCTCTCCCTCTATGTACTGTGTCTATTCCAAGCTGCAGCACCAAAGGAGGGCGCATGGTTTTTATAATAAAACAATTACAGTGAGTGAGACTAGGGACACTTTACCCCTGAAATAAACGGAGTAGGAATCACGCTTGTGGCCAGAACACGAACCACCCTCTGAATATGCCAATGGAAATATACAACATATAGTCCATCTTTATTTACAGTGTAACCAACATACTATTTTGCACAGTCAGGACTGTGTACACTATAGACAAAAGAGGAAAGTAGCAAAAAATGTCAACCAAATGTTAGACAGTATTGCAAAGTTATATTACACTTTTGGGGGTGCCATTTTTTGCTTACTACTGCTTAGAGAAGTGAAACAAGTCACTTTTGGTAGTAACCATGTAACTAGTAGTCTAAATAGTAGCTCATGGTATTGAAAAAGTACAGAAAATTGTGACACCTATTCTGGAGTCCATGTCGATGTAGGATCTTAATTTGATCACTCTGTTGCAGCAGAACTTTCCTGCAATGCAAGACATTTACAACGTGTAGTGTATTTGAAGTTTAAAAAGGTTTCTGAAGTTTGTCATTTCCATTTTTAAATTTCAGGCTTGATTTTTGGGGCTCCCGAGTGGCACAGTGGTCTAAGGCACTGCATCTCAGTGCTAGAGGAGTCACTACAGACCCTGGTTCGATTCCAGGCTCTGATTGGGAGTCCCATAGGGCGGCGCACAATTGGCCCAGCATTTTCTGGGTTTGGACAGAGTATGCCGTCTTTGTAAATAAGAATTTGTTCTTAACTGACTTACCTAGTTACATTTCAAATTCAAATGAAGAACAATCCGTTACAAAAAAATGTATCAACCACTACAAAAATGTAAATGAATTATAATCCACATTTCCTGTTGCTGCAGGATTATTTTCCTGCTGTAGGAAACTGGCTCAAATGAAGATCCTACATCTGTAGTTGCTTAGTTGAATCATCAACGTTTCTTGATCTAACACCTGCCCTAGGAGAGGGAAGAGGCAGTCTCAGCATTCAGCATCCAGCTGTGGGCGTGGAAAGCAGGCACAAGCCACATAAACATTTATTATTTGGTTTAGGTGAAGGTATTAGTCATTCACAGCCTCTTCTGAAAACCACAGCAAAAAGCAGAGAGAGATATTTCGCTCATTGTAGCCTACTAGAGACATTGTGTGGAGCGACTGTGCTCTCCTAGCTGTTATTCAGAAGCTGGTGTCATCACTAACCGTTCTATCATTGCTGGGGTATAGGATGAGTGTGTTCAGCCTCTTAAGCCCTGATGGGCTATCATTACCAAACACACCTGTTCCTCTGGCAGGGGTCAGGGGGACGGAGTAGGACACACACACAGTGGTTCACTCACATTGTTAAAGGGTTTCTTGGGTTGTTTTTTCCCCCCATAAAATCTGGTATTTGAATCCATTTGACTGTCACAAACCTATGTACCTCACTTCTCAAAGGCTTTTTGTTGCTTGCTTGGCTGAACGTAAACAGTACTGAAGTATAGAGACAGCGATACATAAACATAGAGGCACCTTTCAGCTGTCTAAATGCCCTTCAAATTTAATCTAGGGAACGAAGTGCTGCTGTTACTGCATTGCTGTATTTGGCGTGTATATATATATACATATATATACATATATATATATATATATATATATATATATATATATATATATATATATATATATGCGTGTGTGTGGGTGTGGGTGAGCGTGCATACGTGTGGGTGTGCATGCGTGTGTGTAAGATACTGTGTGTGTGTGTGTGTGTGTGTGTGTGTGTGTGTGTCTGTGTGGTTGCTCAGTATGGCTGGTTTGCATTTGTTCTGCTGTAGTGTTGGGTCCTCCACACGTTCTCTCTGTGTGCCATGTATATACATTCCTCTGCTGCCAAGAGTGCTGCTTTCTACCACCCTGGGCACCAGCCTCAGGCCTGTAACAACCTGGCCCCTGCCCTGCCTGCCTGCCTGCCTGCCTGCCTGCCTGCCTGCCTGCCTGCAGAACAAATACACAATGTGACATCATGTCTCCCTCCATGTCTACCTGTCGGAGACAGGCTGGGCACATCAGGTTAAGGTTTGGCGACTGGTTTCTGGACCACATCCGTAGAGGTTAAGGGAGGACCGACAAGTCCCTGGAACGTCCTGATCCTGTTCCCATCTATAACTGACACATCACACAGTTTCTCCATTTAGACAACACGACAACATATTCCACTTTACCATTCACTAAAGCAATGTTCCTCATTTCGTTGGTCTGTTATGACAGATACCTTACAGAATACATAATATAAATCATCAATCTACATTATTCAAGCTTGTCTACATACTGGTGTGGTATTTTTGCTACATTGTCTTTTTTCTCTAGCCTTTCATACGGAACGGCACAATGTACCTGTTATCATAGGATATTAACAAAACTCCAACATCTGAGAAAATGAGTGACAGATGAGCTGAGAATATTTAATTTAAGTTAATAGCAGTTTACATAGCAAGTAACATGGAACAAACAAACATTGCTGAACGAACAAGTCCACAAAGCCTGTATTGCTGTATATCTCGTCACAACATCTAGGATCATTGCTTTGTGTTACTGGTAAATAACTGGCAAACAAAGTGAAAGTTACTTTATGTTTGACACAGATGTGACAAATACAAAACTTCTATGTTAAGACCTTGTGGAAATGGAAGTCGTCGTCGTCGTCGTCCCGTCCCCCCTGGAAAAAGATTTGTTTTACCAGGACTTTCACCTCCAGCAGATTGGGTCCGTTTCTGGACCGTCTGCACAGAGACTGACTGGGAACACTGACTGGGAACACTGACTAGGAACACTGACTGGGAACACTGACTAAGAACACTGACTGGGAACACTGACTAGGAACACTGACTAGGAACACTGACTGGGAACACTGACTAAGAACACTGACTGGGAACACTGCCTAGGAACACTGACTGGGAACACTGACTAAGAACACTGACTGGGAACACTGACTAGGAACACTTATTGTTGTATCTGTCATTGTTGCTCTATTCTTGTCCCATGTCTTGCTTAAGCAATACTTAATTTCATATGTCTGGCAGCTGTTTTTTTGTTATTTTTTGTGTGCTTTTGTTTTATACTAAATTGAAAAAGAAAATCCTTTAAAATAAAATATACAGCAACAACAAAAAAGACGTTGTGGAAATTAGATTAATTTGAAAGTAAAATAAAATAAAAAATCCAGATCTAAATACATTGTGGCGTTTGATCTCTTTGATATGAATGACCACTGTCTGGAAACAGAACTTTGAATGAAATTAATTCACAGTGCTTTAGGGTGAAATCAATCGAATTTAGCTGTCCTTGAGACTGAGCGTTTAATCAAGCGCTTATTTCACATTAGCGTAATGTTATCTACATCAGTCAATATAACATTTTAGTGGGCCTCCACATTTCCAAAGTCCACTGAAATATCCTATTCATTCGTTTATGTAATTTGTGAGTCCTACTAAATTAATATAATGAATGCTTCTCATCTAATATTTCTATGAATGATGCATGACAGAAAAAGTTGGAAGCAATTTGGAGCAATAATAATAATAATAATAGGCTTATAATAATACTTATAATGCTTTAATTAATTATTTTGATTGATTGGTTTTGGGTTTAAATGACAACAACATATCTGAGATGTGTGCATCCCGTGGAAACAAATGGTGAATATATTAACTGGTTCGATGGTGGAAAATATAATCACCCGTGAGTTTTACACAAGTTCTCTGATACCGGAAGTACTGGGGAAGAAAGTCCGCAAATGAGCAGCAATGTGGAGATGTGCTCTATTTAATTTAATATGGAATTCGGATTTGGATAAGCCTGTTTTATAGCGTCCTTGCCTTGGTGTTTTACTGTTGACAGTAAAGGAGAAAATGCTATCTCTAGACCAATCTAACAGGTAAGATTGGCCTAAGCTTGCGCTAAAGGGAAAGATATATAGACTAATATAAAGACTAACTAAACCATGTAGCCTAATTTACGATTATAATTTTCAATTTAACTTAACAATCAAAGGAATCACCAAATCAATCACCACGAACTGCATAAATAAAACAGCATACCGTGTAGGTCTAATGTGTACTATAGTGTGTGTTTAAATTAACAAGGCCACTTTAATGCAGCCTGTATTGAACTTCGTTATGCTGGGTTGATTACGTTTCCCTGGGTAGTAAATAATACCAATTAATGATTTAAGTGCTTGAATGCTCAAGTCCGTTTCCTGTAATATCACCATGTAGCCATGTCCAATAGCGTTAATGGAAATCTCTATCGCCACATTATTTTATTTAATGAACATCCGTTTTGTAGAATCTAAAATGCATGTAGGCCTTTACTGTCGTCTGAAAGTGATCTATAGCAAAAGGCACACGATGGAGGCTGCCTTTGACTAGGCCTTTGCTACGTTTTTGGGATACGTTTCATAGTAGGCTAATTATGTTTTTAATATTGCGTTTCATACACTTAATTAAACATTAAATAAGACATTCATCCTCAATCTATTACAAGTTTGACTCGATTTCAGACCACTCATGCAATATTTGTACATAAACTATGAGTGTGAGATTGTGCTAAATTTGCTTAATTGATGACATCGCATTTTCATGTAGTAATTATGTCTTACTACCCTGTCATCACCACTTCACTTGTAGGTTTTAGGAGGGTGTCAGTCTCGTTTCCAAGCTCATTACCTATGAACTACAGCGTGAACATTCAGCGATCAAATAACCATGTTGTTGCAGATAGCCTACTGCAGAGATATTTTACGCGGAATATTTTTCACCAGAGGGGCTTTATACAGCAACTCCCTGTAGTAAGATTGTAGCCTAATAGCCATATGTTCAACGCTTAATACAGTGACTATAGTAGCCAAGCATGTTCTTCACCAATTCAATTAAAATAGTTCATCTGCTGAGCAATATCCCACAAAATTGGAGATATCGTTGAAAAAAGTAACTCTAGGAGAAAAATATGTTTTTTTTCCTGCATGTGACAAATAAATGTCCCAAAGTCCCACGAGCTCATTAACATAGTCCTAGTCTGTTATTAAAATATTGAAGTAAGTGGCAATAGAAGACACGATGACTCCTACCACTACGTTTTGAAATTTCAGTGATGTGCTTGTTGCTGAGTTTGCAATAATCGTTGTAAAATAGAAATATATCCAATTATTAATACATATTGGACTAATTTCACTGAAATTATTAGAGAATAATTTTGTGCCCATAAGCCTTAAGGCCCACATAGTATGATTTTGTTGAATTAGACGTGGTTATATCAGAGAGAGTTCATTTATCGACGGGACCCATTCAACCTTTGCAAACGTGTCCAATTGAGAAACCCGCGCTACAGGCTTAAGTTAAATAATTTGCATTAAAGCTTGAACTCTTGATGTGATACACATCAAATGAATCACATCAAGAGGCGAAGGGTTTGACACGGGGATAAATTGTAAGTGCAATGTGATTGATCATCAATCAGTTGATAACATGAGGAAAAATATTAATTTCAAAAAGTACAAAAAAAAACGTAGATCAACGGGATATAAGGATACAGTTGTAGATATTCTGAATATAGGCCAACTCATCTTTAACGATAGAAAATATTTTCTGAGTGATATGGTTTGCAGAAAAATAAAATGTAATTCTGCTTAAAACACATAACCCCCCTCTGAAACAAATAAATAGATACCGTGTCACAAATCACACAATACACATGAAAAATAGATAGGCTATTATTGTCCTGTATGTGTCGAGATCCCAGTTGTCTGGAAGAAGTCCCCTCTTGACGAACCATTGCGAATCAACCATAAAATTGCATTCTCGCTGTTGCCCTTCACTTACAATTAGTTATATATTCATACCCTAATTACATTAATGTCATGTGTTAAGTCCCCCCACATATTTAAAAAAAGAAGACGTTTTTTTCTTCTGAGGAAAGGTCTGACATCACCCATTCATTTTATCAACATAATCACTCCGGAGATGTCTTGACTTAATGTCCACACAGCTCTAGTGTACATCGGGGAGATCTGGGTTGCATCTTCTGAAGAAAGACGCATTTTTGTTACTCCTCTAAACCTTAAGGGGAGTTTTTAGCTTTTGGTCAGCGAGTGGTTCCTGGAAAACATCTGAATCGTTTTATAACCAAACACAGCTGCCGCGCCAGTGTATGTGTGTGTGCGTGACAGTGTGTATGTGTGTGTTCATCCGTATGTGGAAGAGGGAGAGAGAGTGAGGGTATCTGTTTGCTTCCCTTTCCAAAACGGAAAGAAAGAAAAAAGTTTGGTCGTCTTTTTCTCCCAGTAACTTTTTTAGGCATGAACGCCGAGACGTGCGTCTCATACTGCGATATGACATCCATGGATTCATATTATAGCCCCTCTGCACCGCAAGGTAGGGATCATCCGACGAACCCGTTTAGGACATTCCAAGTAAGTGACACCAAATACAGCCCCACTTTCCTGCCAAACAAAGGTCAGGCTTACGGAGAAAAGTCTCGGAGCCCATTCCAACAGGAGTGTCAGTCATTGGATGCCGCCGCTGGAGAAGGCACCTTTAACAAATACCACCTCTTCATGCAGAGGTCTTCTTGCAAAACCCCCCCCGAAGGAGGCAAACTGCACCAAGAAAGCGGACACAACGGAGCGCTCATTCCCTGCTATGGTGAGTAAAACCACAGTTCTGTTTCAAACGAACAGAGATGTCCCGTGTCCCTTATTCTTTACTCTTATGGAAAAACCTTATCAAATGACAACCGAAATTGTGCTTGTGTTCTGTATACACTGCTCGGTGTTAATATCTGTTCACTTGACTGACTATTCCCCCAATTATGAGGGATGTTTTGCGTATTTTCTTCTTGAAGTTGGGAACGTTATGCATGTCTCCACATGCCTCGTAAACAGTTTCCTGTACGTTGAGAAATTCCTTCCAATAATCAGAACCGACGATAAAATAAAAGAAATGGGTGAAGTAATCCCGTCTGCTATCATCCCGGGTGTTAGGATAATATCACTAATCGCATATGAACATTTGTCAATGCATGAGTCTTTACAAACTCAATGTGATGGACTTCACAACTTACTACCAATATTACAGCCACAACTATCCCCTGTAACACAATTACGAAGAGGCATAACCTTCCCGACTATCACGTTTTCCCTTTGACGATTGAATTAAATTAGGCTATATTTAATGCGATAATCTGCATTACAATCCTTCATACTGAATCTGAATCGGACAATTGAATTAACACGTTTTCAAGCATGAAAAATTACCGAGCGTCGAATTTACTTTATTATGGGCAATAGTTTATCAGCGGACCAATATTATTATCCCTAGTCTCTTTAAATCTATAGGCTAAATACTCAATATTGTCTCATGAGCAATAGATGTTGGGGGAGTTTGCAAATGTTAAGAATCCATCGATGACATACACCCACACCCACTCACACACACACACACACACACATACGTTTCGGCACCTATATGATATCAAGGTAAAGATAATCAGATTCTTATAGAAAATATTGCCCAAACTGATAGCCTATACTGAAGTTTGTGACTAAAACATTGCTGATCAAACAGCCTGATTTTGTGAACTGAGAAAATAACACTGTAAAGGCCTCTAGCCTACAATAGCCTACGTGCACTCTGCAGAAACGTTGCGTTATCGTGACTTGGGTATTGGTGACCTTATAGATGTTTGTATGACCATACAATAAAATATAACGGATCACAAGCTCTTAAGGAATATTTGTTTATTTTACAATGAAATACAACCTTTAACTTTGCAACTGGAAACCTAGAGTTGCCATGCATTAAATGAATATGTAATGTTAAAAATACCTACATGTAATTCTTAATTCTTAATAAGAAATAATACCCTCTACTGATTTACCGAACTATATCTTTATGTTGAAGATATTCTGCAGAGGTCTAGCAAAGGGCACATCTTGAGCGCAGGAAAAATCCGCCCATGCTATAAATTTAACACAAATACCGCAAAATCCAGCGCTTTCTCTAACCATCTGCGAGCAACTTGTGGGGGAGATGGAAACCCACGGACATACAGCGGCTTCTCAGATGATGAACTGGAGGGAAGCATCAAATACTGCGGTAAAAGCTTTCTGGAACCTCTCTCAGGAGAGTGGCTACAAGTGCTAAGAATTTTTGTAGGAGTTATTACAAATTTCAAACGTGATTCATTTGTTGTTTATGGTTGAGAAGTCAGTGACCAAAGCCAGATGATATTCGATACGTAGGCCATGAATCCTCAAGAAAATGGTTTACTTCAACAAGACTAAAGCAGTGCTAAAATTATAATACAGGCAAAATATACCTAAGACTTTCTGCCAAATAATTATATGTCAGTCTCACGTTTCGAAGTCTCTATAAACCAATTGTTATTAATGTATGAGGAGTTCTAATTTCTAAAACATGTTCATTCAATTTGGCCCAATTCTGTCTCAGGTTTAGGCTACATTTAGATCAAAGATGTCCAACGTTCCTTAATTTAAACGCACATTCTTCAAATGTTTTATTACAAAAAGTAAGAGCGCATAGACATTGATCGAACCACATGATAGCTTATTGAACGCTATAGGTAACATTAACCTGAATGTAGCGCAAGAATAAGTAAAAATCACCAATTTCAATAATCCTTAATTAATCATGCTCGAAAATCAACCAAGCGCTCTTTGAGAATAACTTAAGTATTTTTCCATTTATCTGTGTAATTTAGAACATTTAAATGTAATACCCATTACATCTGACTTATAACATAACAATAACATCAGTTTATAGAAAACAGTTAAAAAAATAAAAAAATAAACGACACTAAAGATGCATGCACAGTGAACGTATGGACACTGGACAGTGCTGCAACACAAACGACATCCAAATTAAAATCAAATGCCAGATTACTGAAATTATAGAATGAAATTAGAATAGCTAACCATTTTCATTAATATACTAACTTTCGATTAAACGTACAGGCTTCACCAAAACTGTTAACGATTCACTATTACAGATATTCTAATGAATATCTAGTGAAAACGACAGGAGTCCTGTCCTTCGTGAAAATGAACAAACGGGGAAACAACCAAAGAGGATATAACGAGTTGAGATATCAATATAAAAGCGAAAGCACTGAATCACTGCTGTCAAAGAGAAGACATTGATCAATTGTCTGGTCTAGCGGGCGGGCCAACGTGAGAAAAAGTACACATGAAGAAACTTCAGTTAAACTTTGCCATGCTGTCCTTACTGTTGGCTAATGGCTACCATGATGAGGATCAGGATGATATTAATGAGGATAAAGATTATATTATTGTTGATGACTAGACTATCATCATCATCATCATAACAGTAATAATATTATTATTACATAATTAAGTATTTATAGCTGAGTTACGGAGGAGGGCTGGGCACTGAAAACATGCCACTAATGTGCCAGACTAGGATTTCTGTAAACCTTAATGAAAGCACATAAACCAATCAGTCTTTTCTTCGCTACATAATTAGTTTAAACTGGTGACGTAACATAGCATAGCCATCCATATAAGATTTATTAATGATGGTCTGCTGTGCAGATGTTATTGAATCGCTTTGGTTTAATCAAATAGCTTTAGACAACAACACACGAACACCAGACACTTGCTTTGTCAAAAGTATACTGATAAAAGTAGACTGATCGATCACTGCTGGGAATCTATGGGAATACGACTCCTACTACTGATAATAATAATAATAACAATAATATTAATAATAGCTAAACAATAGTTAACCATATGAGCATATTATGATGAATTAGAAGTCATTTACCGTATGCACATCTTTATTATTCAAAAAGCGACAAGTTGCCTATTATGTAGTCATTATATAGCTTCCAATATTTAGATAGTTCTGAACAAGAAAATATTCACCTGAAATAAATGAGTAAATACTCTGATCCAAACTTGAACCCAAACGTGGTATGCCTATAACATTAAGCCTACAAGTTATTCAAATTTAACATAATATTCCGTTTTTCACATATTTAATTTCCAATCCTGTGTTATTACCTTGCTTAACATTTGGTACGTAATGACTCACAGGAGAGGTGTGCGTAATATAGCGCTGAAAAGATCAGGCCTAGGCCTGCACATAAACCTGTAAAAAATTACGAATATGCTCGGCATATACAAAGTCAACTAATGAAAACGTATAGACACGGACTGAAATTTGAATGATCGATGTGAAAGTGCGTTTGAATCACATAGACCTATACTAAAAAAACAAACACATTGTCACGCTTTCCTATCAACTCGGGGTCATATTTGCAATGGAATGCGTTTTTGTCCGGGGAAGAGTTTTGATGTTCTATACCTACCAGATCACATAATCACTCACGAGATATTATTTAGGGTCACGTTTGAAAGACTCTAAACCTGGTATAGGAAGCCTTATTGGTTTCGACCACAGGTATAAGTCATGGCAGGAAATTCAACGGAGACTTCGTGAGTTATTACTTCAATCAGGCTTAAGCAGGTAGGCTGACATTCCTGGAGTCACAGTCTTTACAATATTTCCCGCTAGACACCGCGGGGACCTTTGAACATAATACCAGCGCTGTTTTCGGGAGATTTCAAGTGAGTTTGTTTCTTTTTGCGTTCGGCTGAACTTGCCGGTGGCCTGTAGTCTACATAACGTCGCACACTCGGTAGATGTAAAGAAAATGATTGCCGCTGTTAATCCCAAACAAACCGCCATAAATAATACTTAGCCTTGTGATGCCGTCCTAATATATCTTATTAAAGCAATAAGTGAGCCACTAAAAATAAAGTTTACACCAAAGGACATATCTAATATTTTACAACAGATCACACATTCGAATTCAACAATATAAGACTATTTTCTTTCCATGATAAGACCAATCAAAATTGTTATATGACCTTTCAAAACAAAGGACCCAGTCAAATGTGATGTTCTATGGCAGGGTTTCCCAAACTTGGTCCTAGGCCCCCCCTCTGGGAGACCGTTTTTTTTGTTGTCCTAGCACTACATAGTTGATTCAAATAACCAACTCATCATAAAGCTTTGGTTATTTGAATCAGCTGTGTAGTGCTAGGACAGAAAAACAAAACATGCTCCCAGGGGAGGCCCAGGACCAAGTTTGAGAAACCCTGTTCTATGGTATCACAGGACCCTGGCTGGGTAGACCATGCACATTTTTACAGTGGATGCTACCGTTGCAGCAGCCTTGCTGGACCACAGGTATGACTGACTCAGATAGAGCGAGCGTTAAAGAGCAGGCAGGAACGTCTCAGCACTACAGGAGACCTACACCATTAATGTGACTCAGATGTACATCTGCACCTCCCCCAGTTATTTTCATACTTTCAAAGGCCAGCCCCCAGTAAGCACAGGCAGTCCCTGCGTGTCCAAGAGGTGACTGGATTGTGTAACCTTGCTAAACAAGTGCCGCACACAAATACACAACGTGTCACCATTACAATATTTGGTTATGGGGTGGGTTGCAAGTGACTGAAAGGATCAGGGAATGATTTAGTGGGTGTACAGGGTAACAAATGGCATGGTTTCAACCATTCCTCCATTCAAACCTCTTAAGATGAAACAATGGGACACTCTCTACGGCCCATCAGTCCAGTTACATTGAGGTTCTCTCAGGTCAAGCAGCCCTGGACCAACAGTATGCTACTTCAGGGACAACACATACAAGGTCTGTGCATTAGCAGTAGGGGAGAGCAGTCCCTTTCCTAGCCGGGTCTACATGCAGTGATTAAAATTCAACCTGATAAAATCTGACAACAGGTGGCCTTTAAATTGGGGGATTGTGTTTTCTTTACATTAAAATATATAGTAGAATAGAATAAGATGTAATAATAGATCGTTTCTTGACTTGGTTTGACACACACAAACAATGCACATTGTCAGAGATAGCTATCCTTGGCTTCTCTACAGTGTCAAGAGTGGTCAGAATACTCACTGAGAACGTAACCTCCAAACTAGGAACATGAATATCTTTATATTTTTCTTGAAGCAACAGAAGTTTTCCTCTTATGGTGCTTGACCGTCTTCCCTGAGGACAGGATACAGAGACCTTTGTGGTTTCCTGACCTTTTTAGAAGAGCTGTACCCCACATTTCTTCAGAGAGAATTGATCTAAAACCCAAAAGAATCGCAACAGAAACATACATTATGTTTTCGTAACATTTGTAGTCAAGATCACTATTTACTTTAACATCAGCCCGGCAGTCACCTTTTCCAATTAACTATTCGTGAGCTATGGACAGAGAGAAGAAAATCCTTTGTTGTGACATTACAAGCATTTGGTATATAGTTGTGGTTACAATATTGTGTTTTCACTCAAAGAGAGGGAGGATACAGGAGGTGTGAATCAACTGTCCTGTGAGATCCTTTCAATCTAGACTGAAGCCACCAACACCCCATCTGCTGCCCCTTCTCCCTCTACCGTCTTTAGTACAGCACAACCATTTGAGCCTTTCTTTCTGTCCGTCTGTGCTGATTGATATGAACAGCGGGTAATAGAAACCAGCCATGGAAGTGCTGCGAAGCCTGGAGAACCAGGACACACTTCAGCAGGTTGCTGACATGACTAGAGGTGACAAGGACCTAGGATCATTTTACCAGTTAACTCATATTTTGGCACAGCAATTTACATTAAGCTCAATCTGCCGGCTGGAGTGCGACAGGGCTACATTGAACCTCGTACTCCAGGCCTTCTCTCAGCCCGGCAGTCAGATCCTCTGCTGTGTAACTAAACCCTCCATAGTTGAGGCCCTCGGAAGATGCTTACTGATCAGACGTCCAGCACAAAGAATATCTCAGAAGATTAGAGTCTGTAATATCACCTACTGTGTATACATTTTCTCAGACGTTATAGTACAGTAAAAAGTTAGCATGTCCATTGGTCTGGACAGTGGCACCCATCACAAGAACTGAAATTCTAAGCGTGTTGCTTTTTTCTATAAACTACCCATTGAATCACATTATTTCACATGGTGTTTCCTAATGAGTACTATGTAAGTTCACATGGTGTTTCCTAATGAGTACTATGTAAGTTCACATGGTGTTTCCTAATGAGTACTATGTAAGTTCACATGATGCTTCCTAATGAGTACTATGTAAGTTCACATGGTGTTTCCTAATGAGTACTATGTAAGTTCACATGGTGTTTCCTAATGAGTACTATGTAAGTTCACATGGTGTTTCCTAATGAGTACTATGTAAGTTCACATGATGCTTCCTAATGAGTACTATGTAAGTTCACATGGTGTTTCCTAATGAGTACTATGTAAGTTCACATGGTGTTTCCTAATGAGTACTATGTAAGTTCACATGGTGTTTCCTGATGAGTACTATGTAAGTTCACATGGTGTTTCCTAATGAGTACTATGTAAGTTCACATGGTGTTTCCTAATGAGTACTATGTAAGTTCACATGGTGTTTCCTAATGAGTACTATGTAAGTTCACATGGTGTTTCCTAATGAGTACTATGTAAGTTCACATGGTGTTTCCTAATGAGTACTATGTAAGTTCACATGGGAGCTGCTGTAAAAAACTTCAAGAAGCCTATATGAAATTATATATTATTTCACAAGCAGATGATCATTTTTGATTAGTTACAAGTGATTAACAATTTGGACCACCAAGGACAATCTAGTGCTCTTTCCACATTGTATTTACCTCAGTATAACAATGCTATTGTCAGAAGTGGAATCCACATGATGCTAAGAGGACAGTGACCAACCTGTCTTTTATTATGGCATTCCCGTGCACTCGTAAAATGTGTGTTTGCTTCATTGTGGTTTTTAACATCACCCGAGAGATTCAGACCTCACTGGGAAAGGAGGAGGGAACATAACGTCAACTGTTAGATAAACTGAGAGGATCTCACATTAAGAAGCCTTCCCCTCTCAAGGGGTCTCCCTCTGCATTCATTCAAATAACATGAAGGCTTTTAGCCATTTCAGTACAGTACTGGTTAAAACCACAGCATACGCCGTCAAATATTATTTTGCATGAACTTTGCATTACACTGGGTATTATATCTCCAACACAACATACGGTGTTGTTACAGTTATTATTGTGTATTTACATGGGTATAAGAGCAGGGGAAAGTGTTTCCAGATATGCTAATAAGTTGGTTTCAGAAAGACAAATAGAGCTTTGTTCCTTCATCTTACGTGTAATTGCCTAACACTGTTTTGACCTTGTTTTAGAGCTAGCCAAACTGTGGAAAAGGCACTGAGTAGACCCTAGCCCAGTCTCAGGCTAGTGGAGATCCTGCCATGCTCTAGGGCCTGAGAGAGACTCTCAGACAGATAAAGAACATTGAAGAGAGAGGGGTGATTTATCAGTGTCTCAGGCTTTATGGATACACTCCCATAGCAGTTGTTTTTTGGCGCAGCGTGTGCACCTCACAGCAGCCTGATGGGATGAATCATCCCTCTCAGTGTTTGACTTCAAAGTGGACGCTTACCTATCAGATGCTCCTAAACTACTGTAGCTATAAGCTAGTCAGAGAGGTACTTATGGAACTTTCTCATCCGTTAGCTGAGGTTTTGTTTATGGCGTCAGGCATATGAGAGGGAAACAGGGATATGAGAAAGGCATGGGCCTAGTGAGCACCAACTTAGGCTAACCTTGAACTGTTTCAATGACTGCAATTGACACCATAGCCTACTCATACTGCGGTGCTATTCGTAGTGGTGTCATGGTGCTCCTGACCAGGAACAAGATCGTTTAAGAAGGACGGGTTTATAAGAACTGCTGAGACTCGACTCCATCTGCCTTTGGGTAGGCGATTAGCTCTGGTTTTGCCAATGGCCGTGTAGGCAGAGGGCTTGCTAATAAGGCTCTCCCCATGCTAATGCCTTGTGGTGACACACACACAGGCTGCAATAAAATGGATCAATGTCTCTCACATCACTTTTCATTTGTCATGGTGTAGGCATGATAAAGTTTACATCTCAACACACCAGTCAGTCTCTCCATCCACTACCTGTGTTAGTTAGTGTGTCTGTCTTTATGTAACAGCCTCACAGCCAGCAGAACGAGCAGGAAGAGAGGACTTCACAGAGATGGCGGGACTTCAGAGCACAAAGCTTCCCATTACGATTCAATCCATATTTTAAGAAGGGAAAACAAACCAAATTAGAGTTACAAATAAATGCTTAGCAGAGAAAACAGCTTACACAAATTTCCTCTGCTCCCTGGGACCAGTCAAAACAGGGATCTATCAAGCCTAGACTACACACACTTAATCTCTTTTATTTATGTTTTCTAATATTTAGGGATATTTCTTTGGGTTTGGGAATATTTAGCCATTAATCGCTCTCAGTCACCGCAGGGTGTCTAATTTATAGTGTTTCTTTTAAATGCTGTGAGCTGACCCTAGCCAACCTTTTCAATAAAGAGGCTGGGGAGGCGCCCTGTCGCTTTACTGCCAGTTAAATTACACTTTGATGTTCCCCTCTCGTTTTTGACAGCGACTTAACGTCTGTCCCCAGTGAAGGTCTGACCCTTGCTAACTTTAAGGGGTCCAGCACAGATATCCAAGGGCAGGAACTATAGTCATTTACCCCTCATAGCATAGCTGCTATGATGATCATATCTATTACTCTAACGTAACCATCTTTTTTCTTATTTTGATATTTTCTGTGGACACAACTTTTTAAAAGACTCAGAGTGCAAAATATAAAATGACATTTGAAGACATTTTTTTGTGGGGAAATGAAAACGCTATTGAAATGGGTTTACAAGACCCTGGGTTGCTCTGCAGGCAGGTGTGAATACTGTTAGGGTTAAACTGCCAATTAGTTCTCTGGTTTAACCTCACCCCTCTTCTCTCTCACCCACTGATGAACTCTGCTTTCAGACCCTCTTGGTTTCAGCTTGGTCAGATCTGGACTGATTTAGTAGAGTATTCTGTTTCCTTGACATTGTAAAGAATAATATGAAGATTTCAGTTCTAAACTACCTTGTACTTGGACACAGCCACAGTTCTGTATCACATCTCATTATTTCTTACTGTAAACAAACATACAAATAGCATAAGACAGCAGTTATACAACTGGAAAGGAACAGGGAAGATATTTAAATTTTAGATCACAGCAGTTGTACAGTCACTGTAGACTTGGTATGTCAGATCCCTAACAGGGTTGGGGCAGACAAAGAACAATGGGCTCCAGACGTGCCTCTCTCCGTCAGAGAGCTGTAATTGGAACTGATGTGGAATCTTGGATCCAAAGTTTAAAAAAAAAAATCTGTGAACACTGTTGTAGAGCAGATTCCTCTAAACTGGAAACACGCTATGAGGTTTTAGCAGAAGGGACTGAGGAGTTTATTGTCTGCTTGCTTCCAAGTGTTGTATCAGGGATGCTGAGATCTAGACCTGTATAACAGGTGAAAGGTGAAAATGAGAGGAGGGTTAACTGTAACCACTGATAAATTACAGCAGCATGTCAGAACATATCCTGTCATAGAGACAGAAGTGTCTTTGCTTTATACAGTATATAACGTATCATACTTTCACTAAGCCAAAATATGATTGTTAATCCGATCAGCTACGGTGAAAGTGTCTGAGTATCAGTTATCTTCAGGAAAATCCACCATGATAATCAGTGATCATGAAATGTAGTGAGGAATGCCACTCTGACATTGCTCATCCTAATATTCATACATTCCTTAATTCCATTATTTTACTTTTAGGTTGTGTGTATTGTGTGTATTGTTGTTAATTGTTAGATATTACTGCACTGTTGGAGCTAGAAACACAAGCATTTCGCTACATCCGCAATAACATCTGCTAAACATGTGTATGTGACAAATACAATTTTGATTTGATTTGATGATGCTGTATTTCTGAAATACTTTAGTGATGATTGATAAACTCTTTACCTCCATAGGAGAGTTGGAGAAAATATTGCCTCTGCGATTTCAGAAGGACCTCTCCATGCCAATTACTCTCAGTGGGCACGGATAACAAGCGGGAGATTGTCACAGTACCCTGCCTCTGCCAAAAACCATCAATGACACAGGGCATAAACAAGAGTCTTTGATCAGATGCAGAGAGCCCTTGATTTCAAGCAGCCTGACAGCCTTGCCTTGTTGGGACCATCGGTGCAGGGCATATGATGAGGGAATAACTAGAAATGATTACGTTTTGGTAAATGCGTTGAGCTTGCTCGTCTCAGGCTTAACAGGATGTGTCAGTCCTGGGCAGGCAGCAGGCAATGTGGGAGCCATTATACCCCTGGCCAGGGCCCGGGCCCCGGTCGATGCTGCCTGCCTGCCTGACAGTCCACAGTGACCAGGGTGCTTGGTAGCAGCCCAGAGAAGGCAAACTGACACGGCCAGAGAGAGTGAGACGGCTCAAATCAGACCCTCACAATTATTTACCAACACCAGGAGTAATATTTTTCCTCATATCCAACTCTGAGGGAAAAGCTCTAACTTACAGTATGATAATAACAGACAGAAAGAGAATTGGAGGTTTGGAAAATCAGACGGGTGAAACATAACAGTGCAACAGTGATTGGTATAAGTGAACAACTTAATTACAATGTTATGGTAGGAAGAGGGGCTTTCCCTAAATGTGGCCCCTGGTGTAAACAAACCCTACAGCACAAGGCTTATATTTCTCATGGTGTCATTGACTGTTATGCGGCTCCCTTTACCCAAGTCCTTGAAAGGTGTGTAGGGCGGGGGACCGAGGGTGTGTGTATCATCAGATGCGCTATCAGGTCCCCTCACCTTGCAGCACATTACCCAACAAGGCTCTGTGTGGAGGGCCGGAGGGCATGCTGCCCTGCTGTGTTGAAAGCAGTACGCACACCAGAAGCTCACATGCACACCTACACCCCCTGGCTCTAACTTGACAAGGCTTTACCCCAGCCTCAGATAAGAAATGAGCACATCCCAACCCTGGGCTCCCTAAAATAATTCCCTGTCTCTTAGAGCTAAGCTAAACAGAGGGGAGCGTAGTGCCTGGACTCACCACTAGACCGAGCCAGAGGGGACGTCACCAAGCAGAGGGGTTGAGAAGCAGATGTGAGGTTTGGCTTGGACCCCAAACCATATTCTATATCCCCTTGAACAGCCTAGAACCCAAGGGGGAGGGTTTGCAGTTCATATGAGTGAGCATGACAACACATTGCCTTCCCAGGACCCCAAACAGACTCCTTAATAGAAGCCGTAATGGAGAGAGTTTAATGATCCACTGGCAGGGAGGGCAGTAAGGGCACAGAAGATTGGCACTATTGTGGAATAATGGACGAACGGCACACTGGCACAGACAGCATCATGGGAATTTATGATCAGTAGGCTGACTGAGGTTTCACGGCTAGGCTGCTGTGTGTGTTTCCCCTCGCTACAAATTACCGTCCAGCAAATTGCCACTGACACACTTGTTGCCGGGTTAGTTTGGTCGTGTTACTAAGTGAGCTTCAGCTTGCAGCCGCACCACAAACCACGCCCGGCCCACGTGTCTGCGTCAAAGACCTGAGTTCCCCCAGCGTAAGACCTGACTCCAACCCCAACCATACTGAGAGAGAGAGAGAGAGCGAGAGAGAGAGAGAGAGCGAGAGAGAGAGAGAGAGAGAGGGAGAGAGAGAG